>NW_027309963.1:300000-410932 GCF_047496795.1 Chiloscyllium punctatum
TAAAAGATCTTAAAGTAAAGGAACCCTTAGGAAGCGGCGGTCATAATATGGTAGAGTACAGTCTGGAGTTTGAAAGAGAAGGCAAAATCGGATGTAATGGTGTTACAGTTAAATAAAGGTAATTATGAGGGCATGAGAGAGGAACTGACAAAAATAGACTAGAAGCAGAGGCGAGCGGTGAAGACAGTAGAATAAAAATGGCAGGAGTTTGTGGGTATAATTGAGGACACTTTTGAGGTTCATTCCCAAGAAAAGAAAGATCATCTGGGGAAGGATTAGACAGCCATGGCTGACAAAGGAAGTCAGGAAATGTATTAAAGAAAAAGAGAGATCCTATAAAGTGGCCAAGAGCAGTGGGAAATCAGAAGATGGGGAAGGCTACAAAAACAAACAGAGGATACCAAAGGGAGTAATAAGAAAGGAGAGGATCAAATATGAAGGTAGGCTAGCCAGTAATATTAGAAATGATAGTAAAAGTTTATTTCAATATATAAGAAACAAATGACAGGCAAAAGTAGATATTGGGCCACTTCAAACTGATGTTGGAAGGCTAGTGATGAGAGATAAGGAAATAGCAGGAGAAATTAATAAGTACTTTGCGTCAGTTTTCACAGTGGATGACATGAGTAATTTCCAAATTTAAAGGGAGTCAGGGGGCTGAGTTGAGTATGGTTGCCATTACAAAAGAGATAGTGCTAGAAAAGCTAAAAGGTCTTAAAATTGATAAATCTCCTGGCCGCGATGGGATACACCCGAGAGTTCTGAGAGAGGTGGCTGAGGAAATAGCAGAGGCACTGGTTGAGATCTTTCAAGAGTCAATGGAGTTAGGGAAAGTCCCAGATGATTGGAGGATTGCTGTTGTAACCCCATTGTTCAAGAAAGCATCAAGACAAAAGATGGAAAATTATAGGCCAATTAGCCTAACCTCGGTGGTTGGTAAAATTCTAGAAACCATCATTAAGGATGAGGTTTCTAAATTCTTCGAGCAGAGTCTGATTAGAACAAGTCAACATGGATTTAGTAAGGGGAGGTCATGCCTGACAAACCTGTTGGAATTCTTTGAAGTGGTGACAAGTAGGTTAGACCGGGGAAACCCAGTTGGTGGGGTCTACCTAGACTTCCAAAAGGCCTTTGATAAGGTGCCACACGGGAGGCTGCTGAGCAAGGTGAGGGCCAATGATCTTCGAGGTGAGCTACTGGGATGGATTGAGGTTTGGCTGTCTGACAGAAGGCAGAGAGTTGGGATAACAGGTTCTTTTTCGGAATGGCAGCCGGTGACGAGCGGTGTCCTGCAGGGTTCAGTGTTGGGGCCACAAATGTTCGCATTATATATTAATGATCTGGATGAAGGGACTGGGGACATTCTAGCGAAGTTTGCAGATGATACGAAGTTAGGTGGACAGGTAGGTAGTACTGAGGAAGTGGGGAGCCTGCAGAAGGATCTAGACAGTTTGGGAGAGTGGTCCAGGAAATGGCTGATGGAATTCAACGTGAACAAATGCGAGGTCTTGCACTTTGGAAAAAAGAATAAAAGCACAGACTACTTTCAAAACGGTGAGAAAATTCGTAAAGCCAAGGTCCAAAGGGATCTGGGAGTGTTGGTCGAGGGTTCTCTAAAGGTCAACATGCAGGTTGAGTCCATGATTAAGCAAGCAAATGCAATGATGTCACTTATCTCAAGAGGGTTGGAATATAAAAGCACCGTTGTGCTACTGAGACTTTATAAAGCTCTGGTTAGGCCCCATTTGTAGTACTGTGTTCAGTTTTGGTCCCCACACCTCAGGAAGGACATACTGGCACTGGAACGTGTCCAACGGAGATTCACACGGATGATCCCTGGAATGGTAGGTCTAACATATGCGGAACGGCTGAGGATCCTGGGACTGTATTCACTGGAGTTTAGAAGATTAAGGGGAGACATAATAGAGATGTACAAGATAATACATGGCTTGGAAAGGGTGGATGCCAAGAAGTTGTTTCCGTTAGGTGAGGAGACTAGGACCCATGGACACAGCCTTAGAATTAGAGTGGTAAACTCAGAAACTCAGATATTTCTTCAGCCAGAGAGTGGTGGGCCTGTGGAATTCATTGCCGCAGAGTGCAGTGGAGGCCGGGACGCGAAATGTCTTCAAGGCAGAGATTGATAGATTCTTGTCTCGAGGAATTCAGGGCTAAGGCAGAATGCAGGTAAGTGGAGTTGAAATGCTCATCAGCCATGATTGAATTGCGGAGTGGACTCACTGGGCCGAATGGCCTTACTTCCACTCCTATGTCTTATGGTCTTTTGGTCTTATAGCTGCTGGAGCACTTGCACAGTAGGTCTGACAGATGGAGAATGTTATAGCTGCTGAAGCAGTGGCAGAGATGGGCTGACAGATTTTGACTGATATAGCTGCTGGAGCAGTTAAGCAGTAGGCCTGACGGATGGGGAATGATACAGACGGTTGAGTGTCAATAGAGTAGGCATGAGAGATGGGGAGTCATATAACTGATCTAGCAGGTATAGAAAATGCCGGACATATGGCGAGTGATATCACTGCTGGAGGAGAAACAGAGATCCCCTGATTGACAGAGAGATATTGCTACTGGAGCAGTCGTAGAGTCGACCTGAGAGATGGGGAGTAATAAAGCTGCAGGAGCAGTTACAGAGGAGGCCTGACAGATGGTGAGTGATAAAGCTGCAGCAGCAGTAAAAGAGCACGCCTGACAAATGGAGAGTGTTACCGCTGCTAGAGCAGTCACAGTAGTCCTGAGAGATGGGGAGTGACATGGCTGCTGGAGCAGTTGCAGAGTATGTCTGATAGATGGGGAGTGATACAGCTGCTGGAATAGTTAGAGTAGGCTATACATTTGGGGAGTGATTTAGCTGCTGATGCACTTGTAGACAGCGGGTTTTGAGAAGATTTGTAGCGCAGGTGGAGGTTTGGATGTAGATTTGCTCGTTGAGCTGAAAGGTTAATTTCCAGACGTTTCGTTACCCTACTAGGTAACATCTTCAGTGGACCTCATGCGAAGCAATGCTGAACATTCTTGCTATTTATATGTTTGTGTTTCTTTAGGTTGGTGATGTCATTTCCGGTGGGTACATTATTTACTGTGGTGAAGTCACGTCCTGTTTTTTTTCTCAGGGTGTGGTAGAGGGAGTCTAACTTGATGTGTTAATTGATAGAGTTCTGGTTGGAATGCCACTCTTTTAGGAATTGTCGTGCGTGTCTTTGTTTGGCTTGTCTTAGGATGGATGTATTGTACCAGTCGAAGTAGTGTTCTTCTTCCGTATGTGAGGATAGTAGTGAGAGAGGGTCATGTATTTTTGTGGATAATTAGTGTTCATGTATCCTGGTGGCTAGTTTTCTGCCTGTTTGTCCAATGTAGTGTTTGTTACAGTTCTTGCACGATATTTTGTTCATTTTGCTCATTTTCCGCATAGGGTCTTTCAAGTTCATTAGCTGCTATTTTGTGTATGAGTGGGTTTGTGGTCTACCATGATGTCCAGGGGGCTGAGTAGTCTGGCATTCACTTCTGAGATATCTTTGATGTCGGGGAGAGTGGCTCGAGTTTCTCGATGTGATTTGTCTGCTTGTTTGGATTTGTTGCTGAGCAATCGGGAGACTGTGTCCATTGGGTACCCATTCTTTTTGAATCCACGGTATAGGTGATTTTCCTCTGCTCTGCATAGTTCCTCTGCATTGCAGTGTATGTTGGCTCGTTGCAATAATTTTCTGATGCAGCTTCGTTTGTGGGTGTTGGCA
The DNA here is from genome assembly GCF_047496795.1 of Chiloscyllium punctatum. Taxonomy (NCBI): domain Eukaryota; kingdom Metazoa; phylum Chordata; class Chondrichthyes; order Orectolobiformes; family Hemiscylliidae; genus Chiloscyllium; species Chiloscyllium punctatum. Next base: position 303,750 of record NW_027309963.1, read on the forward strand.
TGATAGGCCTGACAGATGGGGAGTGATCTAGCAGCGGGAGTATTTACAGAGTAGGCCTGATAGGGTGTGATACAGCCGCTGAAGCAGTTACAGAGTAGGTCTGAGTGATGGGGAGTGACCTAGCTTCTGGGGCAGTTGCAGAGTAGGCCTGCCAGATAGGGAGCGATATCGCTGCTGGACCAGTTACAGAGTCAGCCTGACAGATGAGTGCATAGGTGCGAGAGCAGTTACACAAAACGTCCGACAGATGGGGAGATACATAGCTACTGGAGCAAGTGCATTGTAGGCCTTGCAGATGGGGTGTGAGATCGCTGCTGGACCGGTTACAGAGTAGCCCTGATTGATGGAGAGAGATATCGCTGCAAGGGTATTTACATACTATGCCAAAGAGAACGGGAGTGATATTACTGCTGGAGAAGTTACAGTGTAGTCCTTATACAGGAGGAGTGAAATATCCGGTAGAGCAGTCACAGAGTAGGCACCACAGATAGGGAGTCATATACCTGCTGGAGCGGTTCCACAGTAGGCCTCACAGATGGGAATTGATATTAATGCTGGAGCAGTTACAGAAGAGGCCAGACAAATGGAGAGAGATGCATGTACTGGTGCAGCTACAGTGGAGGCCTGACTGATGTGCAGTGATCTAGCTGGTGGAACAGTTACACAGTAGGCCTTACAGATGAGGACTGATATTGCTGCTGGTGCAGTTGCAGAATAGGCCTGATAGATGGGGAGCGATATAGCTGCTGGAGCAGGTACAGGGTCGGCCTGACAGATTGGGAGTGATGTCGCTTTCGGAGCAGTTATGGAGTTGACGTCACATATGGGGTGTGATATAGCTGATTGAACAGTTGAAGAGTAGGCCTGATAGACTGGGAGTGATGTCGCTGCTGGAGCAGTTAGAAAGTAGGCCTGAGGGAGGAGGAGTGATACTGCTGCTGGAACATTTACAGAGTAGCCCTGACATTTGTGGAGTGATATATTTTCTGGTGCATTTACAGAGTAGGCCTAACAGATAGGGAGTGATTAGCATTCTGACACAGTTACACGGTAAGCCTGACAGATGGGGAGTGAGATATTTGGTAGTGTATTTGTAGAATAGGCCGAACAGATGGGGAGGGAGTAACTTGATGGAGCATTTCCAGAGTAGGACGTACAGATGGGGAGTAACCTCGCTGTTGTAGCATTTGAATAGTGACCTGACAGACTGGGATTGATCGAGCTGCTGGAGCAGTTAGTGAGTAGGCATGACAAATGTGGAGTGATAGAGATGCTGCCGCAATTACCGAGTAGGTCTGACAGATGGGGCGTGAGAAAGCTGCTGGAAGAGTCGGCCTGCTGGGTGAGGAGAAATAAAGCTGCTGGACCAGTTGCTCATTCAGCCTGACAGAGATGGAGTGATATCGCTGCTGGAGCAGCTACAGAACAGGCCTGATAGATGGGCTGTGATGTAGTTGCTGGAGCAGTTATAGTGTAGTTGAGGGGTGCATAGGTTAAGTTACTCTATTTTGCATTAGGATTAAGTCTTGGCACAACATCGTGGGCCTAAGGCCCTGTTCTGTGAGGTACATTTCTATGTTCTATGCAGGATTTAGAAATGGGGAATAATATATCTCTTGTCGCAGTTACAGAGTTGGCCCGACAAATGGGAAGTGATGTAGCTGCTGGAGCAGTTACAAAGAAGGCCACAGAGATGGGGAGTGATATAGCTGCCAGAGCAGTTACAGAGTAGGCGTGACCGATGTGGAATGATAGCGCTGGTGGAGCAGTTATATAGTAGGCCTGAGAGATGGACAGAAAGACAGGTGCTGGAGCAGTCGCAGAGTTGGCCTGTTGGATGGGGAGTGATGTAGCTTCAAGAACAGTTGCGGAGAAGGCCTGATAGATGGGGATTAACAGTGCTGTTGGAGCAGATACAGATTAGGCCTGACAAATGGGGAGTGACAAACCCGCTGGACGAGTTACAGAGTAGGCGTGACATTTGCAGAGTGATAAACCCGCTGGTGGTATTTCAGAGGAGGCCGGTCATTTGGGGAGTGATATAGCTGCTGGAGCAGTTACGGAGTAGTACTGACAGACGGGGAATGAGAAAGGTGATGGGACAATTACAGAGACGGTCTGCTAGGTTGGGAGTGATATAGTCAATCGGAGAAAGTGAGGACTGCAGATGCTGGAGAACAGAGCTGAAAAACGTGTTGCTGGAAAAGCACAGCAGGTCAGGCAGTATCCAAGGAGCAGGAGAATCGATGTTTCGGGCATAAGCCCTTCTTCAGGAATGAGGAAGGTGTGCCAAGCAGGCTAAGAAAAAACGTAGGGAGGAGGGACTTGGGGGAGGGGCTTTGGGAATACGATAGGTGGAAGGAGGTTAAGGTGAGGGTGATTGGCCAGACAGTCGGTGGGGCGGAGAGGTCGGGAAGTAGGTTTCAGGTCAAGAAGGCGGTGCTGAGACAGAGGGTTGGGACTGAGAAGGTGGGGGGGAGGGGAAGTGAGGAAGCTGGAGAAATCTGAGTTCATCCCTTGTGGTTGGAGGGCGACCGACTCAACACGGACGTATACTATAAACCAACCGACTCCCACAGCTACCTAGATTACACCTCCTCCCACCCTGCCCCCTGCAGAAACGCCATCCCATATTCCCAATTCCTTTGCCTCCACCGAATTTGCTCCCAGGAGGACCAATTCCATTACCGACCAACCCAGATGGACTCCTCCAAAGACCGCAATTTCCCTTCAGACTTGGTTGACGATGCTCTCCACCGCATCTCCCCCACTTCCCGCTCCTCTGCCCTTGAACCCCGCTCCTCCAATCGCCACCAGGACAGAACCCCACTGGTCCTCACCTGCCACCCCACCAACCTCCAGATACCATCCTTCGTCATTTCCGCCACCTCCAAACAGTCCCACCACCAAGGATATGTTTCCCTCCCCTCCCCATCAGCGTTCTGGAAAGACCACTCCCTCCGCGACTCCCTTGTCAGGTCCACACCGCCCACCAACCCAACCTCCACTCCCGGCATCTTCCCCTGCAACCACAAGGAAGGCAAAATTTGCCCCCACACCTCCCCCCTCACTTCCCTCTAAGGCCCCAAGAGATCCCTCCATATCCGTCACAAATTCAAGTGAACCTCCACACACATCATTTACTGCATGCGCTGCACCCGATGTGGCCTCCTCTACATTGGGGAGACATGCTGACTACTTGTGGAACATTTCAGATAATGCCTCTGAGACACCCGCACCAACCAACCCAACCGCCCCATGGCTGAACACTTTAACTCCCCCTCCCACTCCGCCAAGAACATGCAGGTCCTTGGCCTCCTCCATTGCCAGACCATGGCAACACGACGCCTGGAGGATGAGCGCCTCATCATCCGCCTATGAACCTTCCAACCACAAGGGATGAATAAGATTTCTCCAGCTTCCTCATTTGAGCTGCCCCACCTTATCTCAGTCGCAACCCTCGGACTCAGCACCGCCTTCTTGACCTGCAATCTTCTTCCCAACCTCTCCGCCCTCACCCCCTCTCCAGCCTAACTTCCTTCCACCTATCGCTTTCCAAACGCCCCTCCCCAAAGTCCATACTCCTTACCTTTTATCTTAGCCTGCTTGGCACACCTTCCTCATTCCTGAAGAAGGGTTTATGCCCGAAACGTTGATTTTCCTGCTCCTTGGATGCTACCTGAATTGGTACGCTTTTCCAGCAACACATTTTTCAGCTGGGAGTGATATAGTGGTTCGACCAGTTAATGATTCGGCCTGACAGATGGAGAGTGTTACACATGTTGGACTAGTTAGAGTTGGCCTGACTGATGGGGAGTGATGTCGCTACTGGAACAGTTACAGAGTAGCTCTGACAGATGGGGAGTGATAGAGATGCTCGAGTAATTAGAGTTTGGGAGGAATTTAGCTGCTGGAGCAATTACAAAGTAGGCCGGAGGATGGGGAGAATAATCGATGCTGGAACAGTTCCAGAATCGGCCTGACAGATGCGGAGTGATATGCAGCTGGAGAATTTAAAGAATAGGTCTGACAGATGTCGAGTGATACAGCTGCTGGAGCAGTTAGAGTAGGTCAGACAGAGGGGGAGTGATGTCGCTACTGGAGCAGTTACAGAGCCAGCCTGACAGATGTGTTGTGATATTGCTCATAGAGCAGTTGCAAGTAGGCCTGACAGATGGAGAGTTGTATCGCTGCTGGATTAGTTACATAGTAAGCCTGACAGATGGGAAGTTAAACAACTGATGGAGCAGATACAGAGTAGGCCAGACAGATGGGGAGTGATGGAGCTGCTGGAACAGTTTCAGAGGCGGCCTGACTGACAGGGAATATCATCGCTGATGGAACAGTTACAGAGTTGGTCTGCTAGATTGGGGGTGATATAGCGGCTGGATAGGTACTGATTAGATTAGATTACTTACAGTGTGGAAACAGGCCCTTCGGCCCAACAAGTCCACACTGCTCCGCCGAAGCGCAACCCACCCATACCCCTACATACCCCTTACCTAACACTACGGGCAATTTAGCATGGCCAATTCACCTAACCTGCACATATTTGGAGTGTGGGAGGAAACCGGAGCACCCGGAGGAAATCCACGCAGTCACGGGGAGAATGTGCAAACTCCACACAGAGTCGCCTGAGGCGGGAATTGAACCCGGGTCTCTGGCGCTGTAGTGCTAACCACTGTGCCACCGTGCCGCCCATTCGGCCTGACAGATAAGGAGTGTTACACATGCTGGAACAGTTACAGAGTAGGCCTGGCAGATGGAGAGTGATGCAGCTCCTGGAGCAGTTAGAAAGTAGGCCAGACAGATGGGGTGTGACATAGCTATTGCAACAGTTACAGAGTAGGCCTGCTAGAAGGGGAGTGATTATAGTGCCGGAGCAGGTACAGATTCGGGCTGACAGATGGGGAGTAAAACAGATGCTGTAGCAGTTAAAGAGTAGACCTGAGAGATGGGGGGTGATAAAGCTGCTGGAGCAATAACAGAGTAGGCCTGACAAAAGAGGAGCGTTGCAGCTGCTGTAGCAGATAGGGAAGGTAGCAGGGACTGAAGGAGATACGGAAACAGCGAGTGTTACACAGATAGGAAAGGTCGGGACTGAAGGAGATACGGAGACAGGGAGTGTACACAGATAGGGAGGGTTGAAGTGACTGAAGGAGCTATGGAGACAGGAAGTGTTACACAGGTAGGGACGCTAGTAGAGACTGAAGGAGATACGAAGAGAGGGAGTGTAACACAGATAGGGAAGGTCAATACTGAAGGAAATACCGAAATAGGGAGTGTTACACACATAAGGCGGACAGCAGGGAATGAAGGAGATACAGAGACAGGGAGAGTGAAACAGATAGTGAGGGCAGTAGGGACTGAAGGAGATACGGAGACAGTGAGTTTCCCTCAGAAAGGGAGGCTATTACAGACTGAAGGAGATACTGAGACAGGGAGTGTTACACAGAAAATGAGGGTAGTAGCGACAGAGGGAGATAGGGAGGCAGGGAGTTTTACACAAATGGGCGTAGCAGGGACTGAAGGAGATACGGGGACAGGAGTGTTACACAGATAGGGAGGCTAGGAGAGACTGATGAAGATTCGGAGACTGGGAGTGTTACACAGATAATGAGGGTAGTAGGTACTGAAGGAGATACAGAGACAGGGAGTGTTACACAGAAAGTGATGGTAGTAGGGACAGAGGGAGATAGGGAGACCCTCTCTCTGACCCCTCTCTCCCTGTCCCCCCTCTCTGTGTCTTTCTATTTCAGACCCTCTCTATCTCCCCCACTCTGTCTCCCTCTCTCTCTCTGTCCCGCTCTCTCTCTCTCTGTCCCGCTCTCTCTCTCTCTGTCCCGCTCTCTCTCTCTCTCTGTCCCGCTCTCTCTCTCTCTGTCCCGCTCTCTCTCTCTCTGTCCCCCCGCTCTCTCTCTCTCTCTGTCCCCCCGCTCTCTCTCTCTCTCTCTGTCCCCCCCTCTCTCTCTCTCTGTCCCCCCTCTCTCTCTCTCTGTCCCCCCCTCTCTCTCTCTCTCTGTCCCCCTCTCTCTCTCTCTCTGTCCCCCCCTCTCTCTCTCTCTCTCTCTCTCTCTGTCCCCCCCTCTCTCTCTCTCTCTCTCTCTCTGTCCCTCTCTCTCTCTCTCTCTCTCTCTCTCTGTCCCCCTCTCTCTCTCTCCCTGTCCCCCCCTCTCTCTCTCTCTCTCTCTCTCTCTCTCTCTCTCTCTCTCTCTCTCTCTCTCTCTCTGTCCCCCTCTCTCTCTCTCTCTGTCCCCCTCTCTCTCTCACTCTGTCCCCCCCTCTCTCTCTCTCTCTCTGTCCCCCCTCTCTCTCTCTCTGTCCCCCTCTCTCTCTCTCTGTCCCCCCCCTCTCTCTCTCGCTCTGTCCCCCTCTCTCTCTCTCTCTCTGTCCCCCCCTCTCTCTCTCTCTCTCTCTGTCCCCCTCTCTTTCCCACCCGCCTCTCTCTCTGATCCCTCTCTCTGTTCCACTCTCGCTCTCCGACCCCGCTCTCTGTCGCCCCCGCTCTCTGTCCTGCTCGCTTTCGCCCTTCCGCCTCGCTCTATCCCCCCTCTTTGGCCCCCTCTCTCTCTGTCCTCCCTTGCTCTCTCTGTCCTCCCTTGCTCTCCTGCCTCTATCTCTCCACCCTCTATGCACCCTCTCTCTGGCCACCCCTCCCTCTGTTCCAATCTGTCTGACCCCCTCTATCTTCCCCACTCTCTATCCACACTCTCTCTGTCTCATCACTCTCTGTCCCCCTTTATCTCCCCTTCTCTCTGTCCCCCTCTCTCTCACCCCCTCTATCTACCCCACTCTCTGTCCCCCTCTCTAGGTCACACTCTCTCTGTACCTCCTCCTTGTCCCCCCCTCTCTCTGTCCCCCTCTCTCTGCCTCCTCTCTGTTCCCCTCTCTCTGATCCCTTCTATCACCCCCGTGCTCTGTCCCCTCTCTCTCTCTGTCCCCCTCTCTCTGTGTCCCGTCTCACTCCTCTACTCTCTGCCCCTCTCTCTCTCTGCCCCTCTCTCTCTCTGCCCCTCTCTCTCTCTGCCCCTCTCTCTCTCTGTCACCCACACTCTGTCACCATCTCTCTGCCCCGCTCTCTCTGTCCACCTCTCTCTTTGACCCCACATCCTCCCCTCTGCCCCTCCCCCCCACTCTCTCTGAACCCCTCTCTCTCCCAGCTGCCTCCGTCTGTCTGGTGCCCTCTGTGTGCCCCCTCTCTCTCTCCCATCCGCCTCTCTCTAACCCCCTTCTTTCCCCCCTCTACCTCTGTACCCCTCTCTCTCTGTCCCGCTCGCTCTCCCACCCGCCTCCCTCTGACCCCCTCTCTTTTCCACCCACCTCTCTCTCTCTGTCCCATTCACTCTGTCCCCCTCTCTCTGTTCCCCTCCCTCTGTCCCCTCTCTCTCGCTCCGCTCTCTGCCCCCTATCTCTGTCGCCTTCTCTCTGTCCCCCTCTCTCTCTGTCCCCCACTCTGTGCATCCCCCACTCTCTGCCCCCCTGTCTCAACTCCACTCTGTACCCCTTCTCTTTCCACCACACTCTTTCCCCGTCTCTCTGTCCAACTCCATCACCCCCTCTCCCTGACCCCTCTCTCTGTTCCCTCTCTCTCTGTCCCACGCTCTCTCCCACCTGCCTCTCTCTGACACTCTCTCTCTCCCACCCGCATCTCTCTGCTGCCCTCAATCTGTCCCCCTCTCTCTGCCCCCCCCTCTCTGACCCCCTCGTCACAGTCTCTCTGCCCCCCTCTCTCTCTGTCCCCTCTCTCTCTCCCCCCCCTCTCTCTCTCTCTCTGTCCCTCTCTCTCTGTCCCTCTCTCTCTGTCCCTCTCCCTCTGTCGCCCCTCTCTATCTCTCTGTCGCCCCTCTCTATCTCTCTGTCGCCCCTCTCTATCTCTCTGTCGCCCCTCTCTATCTCTCTGTCGCCCCTCTCTATCTCTCTGTCGCCCCTCTCTATCTCTCTGTCGCCCCTCTCTATCTCTCTGTCGCCCCTCTCTATCTCTCTGTCGCCCCTCTCTATCTCTCTGTCGCCCCTCTCTATCTCTCTGTCGCCCCTCTCTATCTCTCTGTCGCCCCTCTCTATCTCTCTCTCTCTCTCTGTCGCCCCTCTCTATCTCTCTCTCTCTCTCTGTTCTCTCTGTCGCCCCTCTCTCTCTCTCTCTCTCTCTGTCGCCCCTCTCTCTCTCTCTCTCTCTCTGTCGCCCCTCTCTCTCTCTCTCTCTCTGTCGCCCCTCTCTCTATCCCCCCTCTCTCTGTCCCCATCTCTGTGACCCCTCTCTCATTATATCCTCCCCTATTTTCCTCTCTCCCTTCCTCACCTTATCTCTCCCTTCCCCCTCTCTCTCCCTCTGTCTCTCCCTGCTCCTTCGCTCTCTCTCCATCTTCTCTCACTCTCGATCCCCCTACATTGTTCTCTCTCTCTCTCCCCCCACCTCCCTCCATTCCTCTCTAACTTAATCTCTCTCTCTCCTGTCCCGCCCTTCTTCTCTCTGACCCACTCTGTCTCCCTGGTCCTTCCCTCTCCCTCTGACCCAGAGACTGGGGGTTGGTGGTGAGGTTGCGTGTTGTGGGGGGGTGGGGGTGAGATGATCGAGAGATGTGGGAAGTGGGAGGTGGGGAAAATGGGTTAGAGTCGGAATTGTGGGAGGGAGACAGAGACGGCAGGAGAGAGACAGGGTGAGGGTGAGGGGGAGAGAGACGAATGGAGGCAGGTGGAGAAACCGGGGTTGGGGGTGTGTCTGAGAGGGGACGAGAGAGAGTGAAAGGGAGAGGTGGTGAGATAGAAAGAGAGAGAGAGAGACGGAGAGAATTGAGGAAGAAAAGTGGGCTTGACGAAATGGGGAGGCCAGGTTTGAGTGGGGGGGTCGGAGGAAGTTAAACCCAGCTCCTGAGCTCAGGGCGCGGTGCCCTCCCCTTCCCTGAGCACCAGGATTTGGGGCTGAGTCTGTCTCTCTCCAGCTCAGCTTCTCCAACACAAAGACACACAACAACATCGGTCACTCTACTGCTTGGCACGCTTTAATCAACATTTTTATTGGTTACAAATGGAAGTGATGGATACAGTCAGTGGGATGGTGCCTTTTCTCACTGGCCCCTGAGTTGTGAGAAACATTGAAATGTTTCCCTGCAACCTCCCCTGTGGGATAAGGATGGACAAACCAGCGCAACCCTCAGTCTGTTACCATAGAGACAGGCTGCTCCATTGCTGAAACACTGAACTGAAATGAGAAAATCCCGGATGGATTGATTAATGGGGGAATTTGATTGATGGATGGATTTGGGTGAAGGGATATTTCAGAACATTCTTCAGCTGCTGCCTGAACTTAGTCTGGGTCACGGCATAAATCGCGGTGTTTGTGCAGCAACTGAGGAGCTGCAGCATGAAGCCCAATTCCTGCACAAAGTAATGAAGAATCACAGAGTAATCCCCAATATACCACATCCGTTTCCATATACAATACAGCATGAACGTTGACCATAACAGGATGAAATTGGCCGAGATCACAAACAGTAAAATGATGGATTTTTTTCGGTTTCTCATTTCTGTGTCGGACTGAACGTCCCCATTGGTGTGAGCGCGGAGTCTCCTGCGGGCTCTGCTGGTCACTAAAATGTGTCTGACGGTGAGAACATTGAGCAGCAGAATCAGGAGAAATGGGACACACGGGGTTAGAATGTGATGGAGGAACTCGATTATGACCCAGACACTGGAGAGTCGAGCAGCGGCTGTTAAAAAACAAAACCAGGGGCGGTTCTCCAGCCAATACCGAGCCGTGAGCATAAAATACCAGGAAATGTTCTTTAAACAGCTCAGCACAGTCACTGCTCCCAGAACCACAGCCGCCGTTTTCTCACTGCAATATTTACTTTTCAGCTTCTGGCAACAAATGGCCACAAACCGATCAAAGGTGAAAGTGACGGTGAACCAGACAGAGCAGTCAGTGGCTGCATAAAGCAGGACGGCGTGGATATTACACACGGGGACGTAGTCCCTCAGGAAATAAAACTGTTCCCGATAAACAATGGGAATGTGTCTCAGGATCAGGTCGAGAATAATTACCAGGAGATCCGCCGCTGCCATGGACCCCAGGTAAGGTCTGACACATGGAGACAATCCACAATCTTTATAAAGCAGGACGTAGATGGTCACTACGTTAACTGTGAGGAAGGAAAACAAACCCATTATCCATCAGCCTGGAGGCAAAGGGACCCGTTTGATCGGGGACCCAGTGAGATTTTCAAATGTGTCCCTGTATTCAGGGATTTATTAAAATAATTGGAGCTGGAATAACAAATGGGAAGGTCGGAATTACTGACAAAAATGTGACATAAACCACAAGAAACCCTCCCTCCCCAAACACACAGAGGCACATCCATAAGGACAGATGGTTTCTAGAAAATTCCCACACATTCACTCACTCGCGAGCAGACACAGGTCACTCCTTCCCAGTTCCTAATACGGAGGGTGGGAACGTTGCTGTCGTGAAGGATTCTCTCCCAGTTTCCTGAAGACAAGCGGAGTTTGGGAATTCCTGTATTTTGGTCTAAATTGTGGTCGATCCTGTGTCGTGAAATAATGTAAACACCGGAAAATGTATTCCCCCCTTTAACTGCCTGAGGGGCCTTCGGAACAGTTTCTCCTTTTCCCTGGAACGGGATCTCTTCCCTCGGGATCTTATCATTTGTTCAATTCACTGACGTCCGGCCGTTCACAAACAATGTCAGGACAGAACTTTCCGGGGAATGTCGTTATAGAATGTGTCCGACTGAGCGATTAGATTCCAGGCTGTAACTCACTTTGGGCTATCTGTTATTCTTTATATAAACCACCCTGAAACCCTCGATTAGATTCTCGGTTGTAACTCACTCCGGGGTATCTGTTATTCTGTATATAAACCATCCTGAACCCCTTGATTAGATTCCAGATTGTAACTCACTCCGGGGTGTCTGGCATTCTGTATATTAACCACACGAACCCCTCGATTAGATTCCAGTCTGTAACTCACTGTGAGTTACCTGTTATCCTGTATATAAACCACCCTGAACCCATTGATTTGATTTCATTCCTGACATGTTAAGGTCATGTTCCCAACACAATCTATTCTCAATACTGATCAATGTATCACTGGTCCTCCTATCTGCTGGCACTACCATCATGTTAACTTACTGATGTTTACGTACATGATTACCTGGAACAGTGAGTCGCAGGTAGACAGAGTGGTGCTGAACACATTTGGCACATTTGCCTTAATCAGTCAGAGCATTGAGTATAGGAGTTGTGGTGGTATGATGCATCTGTACAGGATGTTGGTGAGACCACTGTAAGAATACTACGTACAAATCAGTTTTCTGCAGAAATGACTTACATAGATGTTCCAGGACTGGAGGCTTGAGCGATAGAGAGAGGCTAATTACGTTGAGGTGTTTTCCACCTGGAGTGTCAGAGGTTGAGAGGCAACATAATAGAGGTTTATAAAATCATCAGGGGCATGGATATTCTGAACAGCCATGTTCTGCTCCCAAGGATAAGGGAGTCGAGAACAAGAGGGCATAGGTTCAAGGGGAGAGGGCGAATGATTTAGAAGGGACCTGAAGATAAATGTTTCACACAGAGAGTGGTGTGTGTACAGAAAGTGTAGTCAGAGGAAGTGGTCAAGGCGGGTAGAATCACAGGAGGAATATTGACCAAATGCTGGCAAATGGGACTAAATCAGACTTGATATCTGATCGGAGTGAACACATTGGACTAACGGGTCTGTTTCCGTTCTGCATGACTCTCTGATTCGATAACAGGGATGACGAATAATTCTGAAAGGTCCTTTCAAGTCGGAATTCTTTTCAGTGGAAGGTTATCGTGTCTCTATGTTCACATTGATTGAAAGCTGCGTTAGTTAAATATTTGACAGAGAAGTGAGTCATGCATAATGGGACACAGACAGGAAAGTGGAGCTGAGACCACAACCTGATCGGCTACAATTTTCGTGTCTTTTGGAGATGCCTCAAAGTATCTAATGACCCACTCCTGCTCCTCAGTCCCATGTTCCTGTGTCCATTCAGCCCCTCAAACCTGCTAGACAGGAGCAGTTGGAGGCTACTTACTCCTATAACCTGTTGCACAGAAACACAGGAGACCAAACAGCCCCTCAGTACTGTCCCACACGGTTTGAAGTGAATTGGGAAATGTAATTGGAAAACCCAGGCTGGGTACGAAAGAGACCCCTCATCTCTCTTCACCGAGCTTCCCCTCTCTGCAACTTGTGCTTCATTTGTTGGTCATGTTGTACACCCGGATTCAGTGTGAATACAGCCCCCATACCTCACTCAGTGATGGCTCACAAAATCATCTGGTCTCCCTGTCTGCAACATTCAACAACAGAACATTCATGAAAATAACACCCACTAACTTTCCAAAAACAGAATGGGAGAACATCAGAAACAGGGGCATGTCGATCACTCCCCAAACCTGTCTTGCCCTTCACTAAGATCATGACTGATCTGGTCTTGGTCTGAAATTCTCTTTAATATCCAATTCTCCACCGCCCTCAACTCTCTGAAAGGTCATTTTCCATCTACCTCCTCTTCAAATACGTTCAGTCATTTAGTTCCCCGAACCCCCTTCAGGAGAGAAATCCTGACATTCAGTACTACCTGTTTGAAGACAACACTTGCTGCACCTGTATCATGGCATACTGATGTGAACAAAGAGGTTGTCACAAGGGTTCAGATAAAAATGACTGGCCCCGATGTCAAGGCAGTGGTTGCCTTCTGTTGACATCAAGGAGCTTAACAAAACTGGACATAATGGGAATCAGAGTAAACTCTCCAGTGTTTGGGGTCAAACATGGCACGAAGGAAGATGTTCATCATCTCAATCCTCGGTCACCTCTGTGGGAGATCCTTAGGGTACCTTCCCCTGCACAAACAACTTCAGCTGCTTCATCAATGTCTCCCGACCTCCACCCTCCCCACCATAAGATCAGAAGTGGGGATGGTCGCTGAAGGTTCCACAATGTTCAGAACATTTTGTCCCCCGTCAGCTCCTGAACTGGTCTTTGTCCGTGTGTAGCAGGATCCAGACTCCATTGAGACTTGTGCTGTTAAATGTCCATAAAATTCATGTAACAGCACTGCTTGACACTGCACATTGCAACAGTAAAACAAGTTTTCATTCAGCAGCTCACGCTGGTTTCACAGGAATATGTGGAAGTCATTCAGCCCATTGACAGTCCAGAACAGGGACAGCCCATTCAGTGCCTCCAGCCTCTTACTCAGGAAGGGAAGAAGTCTAGTGTGATGGACCACACCAGAGCCCCTCGAAAATATTTGAAGGCGGTAGCCTTGACTCTAATGTTTTCGTATTTTAAAGGAAATGTAAACTGTCTGTCCCAGATACAATGCGACTCGTCCAACTACACCGTGTGAAGCAAAACACCATCTACTTAAACACGGAAGAGAAAATGAAACCAAAGAAAGAGGAATTTAGAATAACGTAATTCTATTGGACAAGGTAACAGAATAATAGATCTAGGAAATATTACTAATAAACTGTTCCAATATGGGAAAATCCGATAAACACAGCCCTTGGCAAAAAGAAATATTCAGACACAGATTGTCACAAACATTTCTCCAATCCAGGAATTAAAAACAGGATCAAGAGAAAGTTCAGAGAGAGTAGCAGCCAGGAAACATTCACTGACGCTTTCAACTCTGTGTTGACCCCAACAGTTACTGATGTCACTGAGAAACCAAAACCCAGAGATCCTAATCTGTGAGAGCTGGCCACACCCATTCAGGCTGCATTAAAATAAACACAAGGCCTCCCTAACTGTTACTCAAGTGGTCTTAACGAGCCAGCTTGGTAACGATCGTTCAATCTCTCTCTTATAAGAAGTCAGGGCAAAATAACCTCTTAAAGCTGCAGCATTTTCACACTAGTCATTACAATGAGCTGTCAAACAGGAACCCGGGGTAACCAGTCAGGCCCTTGGCCCTGTCCAATCGGACGAGGTTGAAGCCAATCACTCCCTTGAGTCACTTACACAGGAACAGCAGGAGGTCATTCCCACCTCAATGCACTTACACCTGGGCAGAATGAGGTAATTTTTGCTGATTCCTGATGAAGGTGTTCTGCCCAAAACGTCGATTCTCCTGGTCCTCGGATGCTGGCTGACCCACTGTTTTTTTCCAGCAATTGATGCTCTACTCTGATCTCCAGCATCAGCAGTCTTAAGTGTCTCCTAATTGATGCTCTGACATGATGAACAAGTGGAGCAGAAGCTGCACAGACAGACTGTTCCACGTTGTTCCTCTTGGTTCTGTTGCTTATGATACACATGTGGCACTTTAACGTGGTTTTCTAGTGGTGAGCAGGGAAGCCATATGTCTTGAATGAAGTCTCAAGAAGATATCTTTCATCTCTGAGAAGACAGCCTGGTGTTCTCTATGTAGGGTGGAAGCTGATTGGAATGGCTACCAGTTTCAGACGGAAGGTATTGCGGCTGCTGTTGGGGATTGTGAATAACCTGACGTTAAGTACAGGGTTCACACGCCAACTGCACAATAACGTGGGGAGAGTTAATTTTGGCATATAAACTATTAGGAAAGTCACGTTAGACTGATGAATGGATGCTCTAATTTCAAATAATGGTGATCTTATTCATGTTGATCTTGTCTAGTGCACGTCCTTTTCAGTGTAACCTGTATGCCTTACTCTGTCCAAGTCTATTTCCACCCTATGATCTGTCTGGCCATGCTTACTCCAATGCTCAAAAATAAAGTGTTTCCCTGTACTGAGGTACACGTGACAATAAATCAAACCAATCAATCCTGGGTAAAGTATGGAATTTCTCTCCCTGTCAATGTCTGTTTGCCACTCCTCGTGTTTCAGCATCGCCATTTTTTTCATCTCTCACAGCTCTACAGATTAAGCACTCAGCTTATTCACTCTATCCTCATGTTACCATCAACGGTATCTGTGGTAAGGCAATCATTCCTTACTGTGGACATCAAATCTGTGCAGAGTGCCCCTAATGCTCTCTCAACAAGGCTGTACAACAGCTGGAAGATGGCTTTACTTATGTACTCGAATCATCTTACAATGAAGCACAGCATACTATTGACTGCACCGATTACTTACACAGGGTTTGATTCGGAGCAGTCAGCATAGACTTGTGATTGGGAGATCATGCTTTCCAAATTTCTTAGAGTCCTTTGATGAAGTTACCAGGACATTTGATGAGGGCAGAGTGATAGACGTAGTCTCTATGGATTTCAGTAAGGCTTTTGATAAGGTTCCTCATATTAAACTGCTCAGGAAGGTTACATCTCGTAGAATGTGTGGGGAACTGGCCAATTGGATACACAGTTCGCTTGATCGTAGGAAGCAGAGGGTTGAGTGGAAGGATATTTGTCAGACCGGAGGCTTGGTCCATTGATGTTTGTTATCAATGATTTGGTTAAGAATGTACAAGTTATGATTAGTAAGTTTGCAGATGATACTAAAGTAATTGGGAGCATAATCAGTGAGGAAGTTTATCAGAAATTGCAGCAGGACCTTAATCAGGTGGGAAATGGGTCGAGAAATGGCAAATGGAATTTAATATAGAAGAGTGAGGTCTTGCATTTTGGAAACTCAAATCAAGGTAGGAGTTTCATAGTGAATGGGAGGGTCTTAAGTGGTGCAGTGGGCAGAGGGACCTTGGTGTTCAGGTGCACGGTTCTCTAAGAGTGGAGTCACAGGTAGACAGGGCATTGAAGAAGGATTTTCGCAAACTGGCCTTCATCAGGCAGGATATTGAGTATAAAAGTTGGGACGTAATGTTGCAGTAACACAGGATTTTGGTAAGACTGCACTTGGAGTATTGTGTTCAATTTTGTCACCTTGTTATGGGAGGATGTTATTAAATTAGAAAGAGTGCAGAAGAAATTTACAAAGACGTTGCCAGGACCCAATGGTCTGAGTTATAGGGAGATGTTGGACAAACTAGGACCTTTTCTTTAGCGTGTAAGAGACTGGGGGAGTCCTAATAGAGCTGCATAAAATCACGAGGTTTTTGGATAGAGTTAATGCTCTCAGTCTTTTTCCAAGGTGTAGAGAATTGAGGATTAGAGGGGATCAGTTTAAGGTTAAAGGAGAAAGAATAAAAGGGAACCTGAGGGGCCACTTCTTTATACAGAAGGCCGGTACGTGTATGAGTTGCCAGCAGATGTGGTTCGGGGGGGTACATTAACAACATTTCAAAAACATTTGGATAAATATGTGGATAGGAAAGGACTGGAAGCATATGGGCCAACTGCAGGGAAATGGGGTTAGCGTGGATGGACATTTACAAGGTGGACTCGAACCCCTCTGGTAATTAAACCCAAACACCCAGAAAAGCTCGCCTCACTTTGTAATCTGTTAAAATATGAGCGACACAGATCTCCTACATTCCACTATTTGAACAAAAATTATCAAAGTTAGTTTCTTAATTTTAATAGTGAACACTAAACAACAACTATTCTCAAATACAAGCACCTCTTTTCTTAGCTACTTACGATCTGACTCCAACTCTGTAAAAATATGCTGTTCCAAAAACCCACATATGAAACATTAAAATCTCAAGACCATACAGTCTCTATCTTCCCCACTGTGTTCACTCTTCCAGCTGCTGATCTCCCTGGGTCATTTTTTTTAATGCAAGTATGTTTTACATGAACATGTGTCTTTGATAGAGAGTGTTTGAGATGGCCAGTTCGCACTCCTGCTCTACAGCAGTTGCTCTACTGTTGGTTGTTAGCAGCTCTCCCTCCAGTGTTCAAAATGCTGGGTTTATATACTCCCCATGATATAATAATTCTCATAATTTGATTGCTGTCCAGGTGTCCAAATAATAATATTCAAAGTCTGTTGGGTTCTAGTATCCTGAGCGTTATTTAAACTCTTTGGTTGCATTTGAATGGCTGTCAAAACAGTAATCAAAACTCAGGTATCCATTTCTCAGCTAATGGTGACATGTGGAACAGTGTGACCTTTAGCTGGCATCTGTGGCTTTAATTTCCATTCAACAAAACCCGATCTGTCTTAAAGTGCCCATACATGTTTTTGGCTTCATAACATCTTCCCGCTTCAGAAAATAAAATGAACCAGCAGAATGAAAAGATGACTACATTTCTTTTCCTCTAATTCTTAACCCCATTATTATGAAATACAAAAGTATTAATCTCAGTTATATCATTAATATTAATTCTGCACACCAATACAACACTGGAATAAGTCAAATCTTTTCTACTCTGCTTTCCTTTAAATCCGCGATAACACATTTGCTATCACATTGTAGGAGCCACAGCATGTACATTTTGTGAGTTTAAAATCGGTAAGGTAAGACTCCAATTAAACAGTCTCATATTCTGCTCTTTAACTATTCCAAAAAATGCAAGAGATTTGTCCTTGTCCACGACCATCTCCGACAATTTGTTTGTCATATACACATTAATATATTGTTAGGCCAGTGTGAAAATTAATCATTGTTGTTCAGTAATGGAGATTTTGTATTTTTTTCTGGTGGATATTGAGTTTTCTCGACAAGTAACCAATTAGCCATTCAATTCCATCATCCTCTTTCTGTGTCTTTACATCTCCGACCCCTATATCCCGAGCATCAAACACAATTTTCAAAGGGTTTCAGAATATTTGGTGTAGCTAAAACTGATGCGGTGATTAATTCTGCTTTAAAATTCTCAAATGCCTCCTGGCATTGTTCTGTCGACCACAATTCTGTTTCCTTCTTTAATAAATCCATCAGTGGTGCCAATACGGTGCTGAAGTTTGGAACAAACTTCCGATAGAATTCACTCAGTTCAAAAAATCGATGCACCTCTTTCTTCGAGCATGGTCGTGGAAATTCCTCAAAGTCATTCGTCTTTGTATTCCATGGGGTCAACCTTCTATGTCCAATGTAATGTCCCAAGAACGTCACCTCTGCCTTCGCGAATTCTGTTCTCTTTAAGTTTATTACCAATTTTGCTTCTTGCATCGTTAACATGCTCTGCTAACTGTAACATGTGAGCTTTCAATCACTTGCTAAAGATCACTACATCATACAGATAAAATGCACAATTTGTTCATCTGGCCACAGCTCTGTTTCTGACTCTTAAATGTGGCTGGTGCATTATTCATCCGTATGTAATACTCGATAAAGTTTTTTGTCATCTCTGGTATCTTTACTAGATTGTTTAACTGACTCCACATTTTTTTTTAATTTGAAAGGGGTCACTAAACCTGGCTTTGAAGAGATTTCTTACCACTGGTGGCAATACTAATACGTCATCCCCACGGGAAACCTTCAAAGTTTCAGAGTTTTTACCTGTCACCTGCTTCACTCAATGCTGTGCCCTTCAGATGCTTTTTAGCAAACTCACCTACTCCGTCTACCCTCTCCTTCACCTCAAACCCATAATCCAGGTGTGAGATTTCCGACTTCCGTCCTGTCAATTTATATTTAATTTATTTCAAAGGACCTCTCACTTCATGTACGAATATTAACTCAAAGGAACTAAAGTGAGTTGATTTATTTGGGGCATCTCTAATGGAAAACAATTTAATGGGGCACCTTTATCCCAAACATTTGGCCAACCCTGACAGTACGCTGTTAACATAGTCTTCAGCGTCTGATGCCAACTTTCCAAGGCTCCCTGGGATTCAGGATGGAACGCACTTGATTTGAAGTGCTGTATGCCTAAGCTATCTATGACTTCCTTAAACAGCTGAGCGGTAAAATGAGACCCTTGGTCTGACTGAATCTCTCTGGGCAGTCCACAGCGAGTAAAGAAAGCTACCAACTCCTCCACCTCTCTTTTTGCCTTGACACTCCAATAACGGAATTGCCTCTGGAAATCTGGTAGACTCATCCATTATGGGCAGCAAATATTGGTTTCCACTTTTACTTTAGAAAGGGGAGCTACACAATTAATCATAACTCACGTGAAAGGTTCTTCAAATGCAAGAATTGGCAAGAAAGGTGCTGGTTTTATTGCTGCCTGTTACTTCCCTACCATTTGGTATGTATGTGACGCATAACAAAAATTAACAGCGTCCTTGTCCATTCCAGGCCAGTGGAAATGCTTCTGTACCTTAGCCTGAGTCTTCTGTACACCTAAGTGACCGCCCACAGTTAGTTTATGAGCTACCCGTAACACTGTACGTTACTGCTAACACAATCTGGTGAACGTCGGCCCATTTCCCTTCTGCAGTAACCGATCGGGCTCTCCATTTTAATTTTATGATTCTATCTTTAAGTTAATAACGTTCAACAATATATTCTGATTCCTTTTCTGTGTGTGTGCATGTGTATGTGCATGTGAATGTGTGTGTATATATCTGTTGTAAGTCCATTAGCCTTTCAGGACTAAACACCCCTGCCTGATCCTCTGCGTGTTCAGGGTTTGCCTGCACCGTTACATCAAACATGGTGTCAGTTCACTGAGCATCGACTGAATTGTCTTTTTCGTTCATTTTTCCTTCCTGCTGTAACTTATGACAGTGGGATCTTGTTACTATACAGTCTGGAAAAATTCCTGGGTAATTTTCTTATAACTCACCAATTCCCTAGTCTTCCTTTGGCTTCTTTACCACAAGGGATGCCTATCCCACCTCGCCTCCAGCTAAATCGTTCCCAAGAACAAACTGTATTCCTGGAACTGACACTCTGTTACTCACTGTCACTGTTACTTCCCTAATCTTGATTTGGCATTCCATCCTGATGTTACAGAAGGGAATGCTTAATTTCTTCCCCATTCCACAACTTAACACTCTCTTGATTAACATGCCATAGAGTGAAAATAAAAACTTTCATCTCTTATTATTCGATGTGCAGATGCTGGAGATGATAGTTGAAAAGTGTGGTGCTGGAAAAGCACAGCACGTCGGCAGCATCCGAGGGACAGGGGCGTTGACGTTTCAGGCATAAATGCTTAATCAGGAAAGTAGGAGGTAAGGGAGGGGAAAGAAGGTTGAGAAATAAATGGGAGGGTGGGAGTGGAGCTGGGTGGAAGGGAGCTTGGAAGGCGATAGGTAGATGCAAGTGGGGTGTGATGGTTGTAGGTCGGAGAGGAGGGTGATCGGACCCTATCAGTGGTTGGACAGCTGGAAACCTCAAACTGTGTACCATCAACATTGATTAGATTAGATTACTTACAGTGTGGAAACAGGCCCTTCGGCCCAACAAGTCCACACCGCCCCGCCGAAGCGTAATCCACCCATACCCCTGCATCTACATCTACATCTACCCCTTACCTAACACTACGGACAATTTAGCATGGCCAATTCACCTGACCTGCACATCTTTGGACTGTGGGAGGAAACCGGAGCACCTGGAGGAAACCCACGCAGACACGGGGAGAACGTGCAAACTCCACACAGTCAGTCGCCTGAGGCGGGAATTGAACCCGGGTCTCCGGCGCTGCGAGGCAGCAGTGCTAACCACTGTGCCACTGTGCCACCGTGCCGCCCACAAAATATGACTTCACCAAATTCCAAATCTCCCCTCTACCAACCTCTCCCAGATCCAACCGTTCAACGTAGCACTGCCCTCTTGGGCTGTCCTAAATAGCCATCTTCCTTTCCACCTATCGACTCCACCCTACCCTCTGACATATCACTATTAGTCCCAACTACATCTTCTTATTGCCTTCCCAGTGACCCTACCACCAGCTCAGCTACTCCCCTCATATTTATCTTTCAGCCCCCTTGTCCCCACACCATGTCCCTGACGATGGGTTTCTGCCTCAGATTCGATTGTTCTGCTGTTTGGATACTGCCTGATCTGTTGTGCTTTTCTGGCGCCTCACTTCTCAATTATTAAAGACTGAGCAAATCCCGTATATC
Organism: Chiloscyllium punctatum; assembly: GCF_047496795.1. Lineage (NCBI taxonomy): Eukaryota > Metazoa > Chordata > Chondrichthyes > Orectolobiformes > Hemiscylliidae > Chiloscyllium > Chiloscyllium punctatum. The sequence continues at coordinate 324,591 of NW_027309963.1, forward strand.
ACAAAATTATAACTTCTTGTCCTTCTCCTCCTGTTCTTTATGAGTAAACTTTATCTACAGAGGTGAATTCTTTACAGAGATCAGGCACTGCCTCCATACCCAGCCCTTGCCTATGCTGTGCAATTTCCTGCAGCTCCTCGGCTCCACTTGGGGTCTCCTTTACCAGTTTCACTAATGCCACTGGGCTTAGCCTCTTCTACCACATCTTTCCTCAAAGTGTCTTCTTTTAACGCCCAGCACGGTGTGCCCAGCTTACTGCAGTGAAAACAACTTTTTCCCTGTGCCCTTCTTAAACCACCAGCACTGTAATTTTATGTGTTCCGCTCCCTTATAGTGAGAGCACCTGAGGCCTTTCACCAACTTTCTACCCCCTTGGGCTTCTTTTTTCACCTGTGGTAAACTATTGTGATCTACTGTTCGCTTTGTAATGTGTGATCATCCCTTCTCCCAATTTCTATCCCTCACAGGATGAAATTTCTGCCAGAAGCTAAATTTCATCACATGCCACAATGCATATTTAACTGCCTTTTCTGCCGCGCTTCTCACTTCTTGAACTTTCTATTCATTCACATGAATTCTTACTATCTCTGGATAGTAATTTCTCCAGCAGATTAGTCTCCCTCCAAGCCTCACAGGTCTTATCCATTTTTAAGGCCAGCGCCCACCTGTCAAAATGACTGTGGTTATTTCTTTCAAACTCAATATAAGTCTGACCTGGTTCCATCTCTATTTTTCTGAACTTCTGTCCATATGCTTCTAGTACCAATTCATAACCAATCAAAATAGCCAATTTGATATCTTGATAATCTCTTGATCCCTCATCTGACAGCGCTGCACATACCTCACCAGCTGTGCCCACCAGCTTAGTCTGAACTAGCATTACCAGCAAGTTCACTGGACACGTCATCTGCCGAGCCATTTTTTCAAATGAAATAAAAACGGTTTTGACATTTTTCTCATAGAAATATGTCAAGTTACTAACCTAGTTGTATACATCCCTACGTTCTCCCTTCATCTCCATCCTGTTAATTTAACTTTCTTGTCTAATTCCCATCTTCTGAATTTCAAATCCCCTCTCTCTTTCTTTTTCCTCTCTTTCTCTTTCATCTCTCTCTGTTTCCGTCCCTTTATTTATCTTCTAACTCCAGTTGCCACATTTGCAATTTAAGTTTTTATATTTCTACTGCAGTTGCCTGTTTCTCTGATACATCAAAGTGCTTGACCAACTCCATTACAATTTCAACTTCTCTTTTCTCTCTTATTAAACCCAATTCCAACCTATTTGCTAATTCTAAAAAATGTCCTCCTTCTGTCTTTCTAAACTTCCTTGGAAAATTTGGGAACCTCTTCAGTAATGTTAAAAGCCATTTCCCTCACTTTTCATCTAACCAACCACAAGTAACAAAATTAAACGAATTTTCCCACTGGTTTTATTTGAAGATCAAAGTCACTGATTGCAATGAGTTGGAATTTGCTGCGACCTGTTGTATCTCAAATCTGTTCAAGTCGGTCCAAGTGCCACACAGCAAGGCCCCAAACAGTTATGACATCAATGTCGAACCCCTTTGTTAATTAAAATCCCACACCCAGAAAAGCTCACCTCACATCATAATCTGTCAAAACGTAAGCGACAGAGAACGCCTAAATTCCGCTAATAGACAAAAAATAACAATTTATGTGTATTCAAGTTAGTTCGCTGAGCTTGAAGGTATGTTTTAAGAGGTTTCGTCACCATGACTAGGTGACATCATTAGTGAGCGTATCTGCTGAAGTGCTGGTGGTATGTCCCTCCTCTCTACTTATAGGTCTGGTTTCTTAAAGTGGGTGATGTCATTTCCGGTTATTTTAACAAGGAATGTAGACAGGATCTAGATTGATGCGTTTATTGATGGACTTCTGGTTAGAATACCATACCTCTCAGAAGGTCCTTGCACGAACAGAGTTGTTGTCTCTGGTTTGTTACCCGTGCCACGTGATAGAGAGTCGAGGAATAGGGAGAGAGAAGAGTTAAATGCGTGGCTACAGGGATGGTGCAGGAGGGAGGGATTTCGGTACTTGGATAACTGGGGTTCTTTCTGGGGAAGGTGGGACCTCTATAAACAGGATGGTCTGCACCTGAACCTGAGGGGCACCAGTATCCTTGGGGGGAGGTTTGCTAGTGCTCTTGGGGGGGGTTTAAACTAACTCTGCAGGGGCATGGGAACCCAGACTGTAGCTTTAGGGTGCAGGACCTGGAGTGTAGGGAGGTTAGGAATATGGCATCAATCTTAAAGGAGGGTGCCTGTAAACAGAAGAGTGGCTTGAAGTGTGTGTACTTTAATGCCAGAAGTATACGAAATAAGGTAGGTGAACTCGCAGCGTGGGTTGGTACCTGGGACTTCGATGTTGTGGCTATTACGGAGACATGGCTAGATCAGGGACAGGATTGGCTGTTGCAGGTTCCAGGGTTTAAATGTTTTAGTAGGGTCAGAGGTGGGGGCAAAAGAGGGGGGGGGTGTGGCTTTGCTTGTCAAAGATAGTATTACAGCGGTGGAAAGGAAGATGGACGAAGATTTGCCATCTGAGGTAGTTTGGGTGGAGGTTAGGAATAGGAGAGGTGAGGTCACCCTGTTAGGAGTCTTTTACAGGCCTCCTAATAGTCCTAGAATCGTTGAAGAAAGGATTGTGAAGATGATTCAGGAGAAGAGCGACAGTAATAGGGTGATTGTTATGGGAGACTTTAACTTTCCTGATATTGATTGGGAAAGCTATAGCTCAAGTTCGTTAGATGGGTCAGTGTTTGTGCAATGTGTGCAGGAGAGTTTCCTGACACAATATGTAGATAAGCCTACAAGAGGTGAGGCCATACTGGATTTGGTTCTGGGTAACGAACCAGGCCAGGTATTAGAACTAGAGGTAGGTGAGCACTTTGGGGATAGTGACCACAATTCGGTGATTTTTACTCTCGTGATGGAGAGGGATAAGTGTGTACTACAGGGCAAGAGTTATAGCTGGGGGCAGGGAAATTATGATGCGTTGAGGCATGACTTAGGATGTGTGGATTGGAAAAGTAGATTCCAAGGCAAGAGCGTAATTGATATGGGGAACTTGTTCAAGGAGCAACTATTGAGTGTCCTTGATAAGTACGTACCTATCAGGCAGGTAGGAAAGGGTCGTGTGAGGGAGCCGTGGTTTAATAAGGAGTTGGAATCCCTTGTTAAACGGAAGAGGGCGGCCTTTGTAAAGATGAGGCGTGAAGGTTCAATAGGGGCAATTGAGAGTTATAAGGTAGCCCGGAAGGACCTGAAGAGAGAGCTAAGAGCAGCAAGGAGGGGACATGAAAGGTCCTTAGTTGGTAGGATTAGGGAAAACCCTAAGGCTTTCTATAGGTATGTTAGGAATAAAAGATTGACTAGGGAAGGAATAGGTCCAATCAAGGATAGTAATGGGAAGTTGCGTGTGGAGGCTGAAGAGATTGGGGAGGCGCTGAATGAATACTTTTCGTCAGTATTCACTCAGGAACAGGACATTGTTGTCGATATAAATACTGAGGCACGAATAAGCAGAATGGATGGCTTTGAGATATGTAGAGAAGAGGTGTTGGAAATTCTGGCAAGGGTGAAAATAGATAAGTCCCCTGGGCCTGATGGTATTTATCCTAGGATTCTCTGGGAAGCAAGGGAGGAGATTGCAGAGCCATTGGCCTTGATTTTTGTGTCCTCTTTGTCGACAGGAGTAGTGCCAGAGGACTGGAGGCTAGCAAACGTGGTTCCCTTGTTCAAGAAGGGGAGTAGGGATAATCCTAGTAACTATAGGCCAGTGAGTCTCACTTCTGTTGTGGGCAAAGTCTTAGAGAGAATTGTAAGGGATAGGATTTATGCACATCTGGATAAGAGTGATGTGATCAAGGATAGTCAGCATGGTTTTGTGAAGGGCAGGTCGTGCCTCACAAACCTTATTGAATTCTTTGAGAAGGTGACTAAGGAGGTAGATGAGGGGAAAGCGGTAGATGTGGTATATATGGATTTTAGTAAGGCGTTTGATAAGGTCCCCCATGGTAGGCTACTGCAGAAAATACAGAGATATGGCATTGAAGGTGAGTTGGAGGTTTGGATTAGGAATTGGCTCTCTGGAAGAAGACAGAGGGTAGTAGTTGATGGCAAAGGTTCATCTTGGAGTGCCGTCACTAGCGGTGTTCCGCAAGGATCTGTTTTGGGACCATTGCTGTTTGTCATTTTTATAAATGACCTGGAGGAAGGGTTAGAAGGTTGGGTGAGCAAGTTTGCGGATGATACGAAAGTCGGAGGAGTTGTAGACAGTGAGGAAGGATATGGCAGGTTACAGCGGGATATAGAGAAGCTGCAGAGCTGGGCAGAAAGGTGGCAAATGGAGTTCAATGTAGCTAAGTGTGAAGTGATTCACTTTGGTAAGAGTAATAAAAAGATGGATTACTGGGCTAATGGTAGACTACTTGGTAGTGTGGAAGAGCAGAGGGATCTTGGTGTCCATGTACACAGATCTCTGAAAGTTGCCACCCAGGTAAATAGTGCAGTGAAGAAGGCATATGGCGTACTGGCTTTTATTGGTAGAGGAATTGAGTTCCGGAGTCCTGAGGTCATGCTGCAGTTGTATAAGACTCTGGTGCGGCCGCATCTGGAATATTGTGTGCAGTTTTGGTCGCCATACGATAGGAAGGATGTGGAGGCACTGGAACGGGTGCAGAGGAAGTTTACCAGGATGTTGCCTCCTATGGTAGGAAAATCCTATGAGGAAAGGCTGAGGCACTTGGGGTTGTTTTCATTGGAGAAAAGAAGGTTTAGGGGTGATTTGATAGAGGTGTACAAGATGATTAGGGGGTTAGATCGGGTTGACAGTGAGAACCTTTTTCCACGTATGGAGTCAGCTATTACAAGGGGGCATAGCTTTAAATTAAGGGGGGGTAGATATAGGACTGATGTTAGGGGTAGGTTCTTCACTCAGCGAGTTGTAAGTTCATGGAATGCCCTGCCAGTAGCAGTAGTGGACTGTCCCTCTTTATGGGTATTTCAGCGGGCATTGGATTGGTATATGCAGGATAGTGGCTTAGTGTAGGTTAGTGGTGCTTTGATCGGCGCAACATCGAGGGCCGAAGGGCCTGTACTGCGCTGTAATGTTCTATGTTCTATGTTCTATGTCTTAGTGTGTGTGTGTGCTTTGTCCCAGTCAAAGTGGTACCCTTCTTTGTCTGCATGTATGGAACATAGTGATAGTGCATCATGTCTTTTGGTGGCGAGTTGGTGTTCATGTATCCTCGTAACACGACAACAGGACAGTTTCAATGTTGGAAAAATGATTTTGTATACACTGTTTAATCAATGTGTGTGTGAAGATACGTCACATTTTTCATAGGTGCGCAACTCATTGTAAATGAACAACAGAGACACAGTTAACGAAAAATGATGCATATGATGTATAAAATTGATAAAACATTAAAACATGATTTGATCCTCTCAACGTTCCCTCCTTTTCTGGGATTCCCAACTCTAATCTCTCATTCTCACCAGGATGTGTGCTCCAAATCCTTGATTCTGGTGTCCCAACTTATCTCAGTTAATCCCCTTTCTCCCGGGACTTCAATATGTTGGCCTGCTGGGTTCTTTCCAAAGCTAGTGTCTGTCATATCATTGGAGATAAAAATTCTGGCATCAGACTCAGCAGTTGAACATATTACTCTGTGGTACATGCACTGTACAAAGGACCACAGCACACAGGCATTGCCAAAACATTGGGGGATATTCATCTACTTCGTTCGAGAATGTAGATTTCTCATTTTCCACATCTCCATATCTATATCCCCTCTCTTGTTCTCCCTTTGTATCTAGTTAAGAAATCCACCAATTATTCTTCGTGTCCCATCTCCCAAAACTCCTTCTTTCAGTTTATATCTGACGCTCTCTTCAAGATGTAATGTGGTTACAATTACACAATGTAACTACCAAGACATTTGGGCAGAGTTAATTGGAAGGGGAGCTGAGCAGGAAAGACCATGGAGCAGCAATGGGACGAGTTTGTGGGGATAGTTCGGAAGATACCAGAAATGCAACCCCAAGAACTTGAAACATACTCATGGGAGTACAAGGCAGCCATGAGTGATAAGGCATCAAACCAAAAGAGAAAATATACAATGTGGTGAAGATGATTGGGAATCCAGAGAATTCATTGGCTCTGCAACTACATAACGCTGGCATCACTGACACGACAGAGTTCTTAATCGTGGTCAGGGAGAGAAACAGAGGAAACACATTCACTTTAAACACAGAAGATTTGCATTTCTCAAGGAAAATGATTCAGGTGAATTAAACATTTGAATTAAGATCAGTTAAATGCTTTTGCGGAATGTGTCAGATTGGAAGCAAGACCCGGGGAGACAGACCCTCAGCTGAATGAGAGTTTGAAAATGGAAGTATTTCCACATCAGAAACCAGGTTAGGTCACTCCGTGCAGGGCTGATGGGTGAACGGGTCTCAGTGAGAATTAGGGAACAGACAGCAGAATTCCATTGCAGATATTGCAGCTCGAAACTGCGTATTCATATAGTGCTGTAGACCACAGCATTAGGAGAAGCAGACCTGAATTCAACCACAACCTGTAACTTTTTGCCAGGGTAACACCTCAGTCTGTCATTACCATCAACACCATCTATGGCTCAGTGACGAGTGTGGGTGAACATGTCAGAGTCAGAACCACAGGAACCACCTGATGCTAACTCATTAAAGCTACCAGACTTGACCAACAGATCTGATCGAAGCACTGTAGTCCTGTCACATTCAGTCATAAATGATGATGGACGATTAAACAAATGACTGGAGGAGAGGGCTCCACAAACATTGCGAAGCTAAATAATGGAACAGACCTGCACATCAGTGTAAAAGAGAAGGATGTTTTATCTGCACCATCTTCTGCCAGAAGTGTTGAGTCGATGATCCACCTTACCCTCATCATGATGCCCACAAAATCACAGATGCCAGTCTTCAACCAATTTGATTCGCTGCACGTGACATGAAGAAACGGGTGAACACAGTAGACACGACTCCATTCCTGCAATGGGACTGAAGACTTGTGCTGCACAGCAAGCCCTGTCCCTGGGGAAGCTTTTTCATTCCAGCTCCAACTCTGCCATCTCCCTGGCAATGTGCAAAATTACTCAGCTAAGTCCCGTCCCGTAAAACGGGAATAATTACAATCTGACCAATTACCACCTCCTCAGTCCCATCATGAAAATCAAATTGGTGGGAGTTCTTTTTGACAGAGCTGTCAAGCAACACAGAAATAACCTGCTCAGTGTGGTTTTTGACAGGTCCCCATGTGGAGATGGTGTTGTTGTGGAAATGTTACTGGATTACTAATCCAGACCAGGCTAATGATCTGGCAGCGGGTGGAAGTTAAAGACAATTAATAAAATATCGAGGTCTCAAATCTGGGGTCAGTAACAGTGACCTTGAAGCCAATATGGATTGTAAACAGAATTTCCTTCTCCAAAGTACTTTTAGGAAGTGAATCTCCCATGATTTCCTGGGCTGACCTAAAAGTGACTCCAAAGACCCTGACATGTGATAAACATTTCAATGGTCTCTGAACCCCAAGCAAGGGCACTCATTTGTGTCAAACTACTCCGAGGTCTGAAAGGATGAAACCGGACAGAACACCCGGCCTCAGCATCAGTGTCGGAAAAGGGAATGGGAACACAGTCCTGTCGACCCTGCAGAAACCTCCTTCCTAACATCTGAGAGCTTGTGACAGCATTTACAGAGTTTTCCCACAGACTGTACAGAAACATCAGGAATGGAAAACACATTTAGCCTCCCCATTCTAGTTCATGGAAAAAAATCTCCTCAATGCACTTACCCCACACGATATACATATCCGTTAATGTGAGCAACCTTGGGAAGCTATAAAATAGGCGGTGCAGTTATACGATTGGTCCATCGAGTTTGCTAACCAATTCAATATAATGATGGTTGGCCCTTCAATTCCATACCGTACTCATCCTATCCCACCACCCCTTTACTGTCTCTAAATCCTTATTTATAATCAGTGTCTCGGTTTCCAGATGCGAGCAAATTCCCAGGCTCCCCAGTCAGTGAGAGCACACCTTTATTATCATCTCAATGCAGAGTGACTGCCTGTACCTTATACTGTGGCCCCTTGTTTTAGAAGTCCCAGCCAGAGGAATTATCATCCCTGCTTCCAATCTGTCTCACCCTGTCAGACTTTTATACATCTCACTGACATCTCAATCCATTTTCCTAAACCCCATGGAATACTGGCCCAGTCACCCCAAACTCTGCTCCTACAACAAGCCTGTCATCCCAGATATCAGTCTGTTCATCCTTCACTGCTCTCCATCAATGTCAGGTTTGTCCTTTATTAGGTAAGGAGACCAAAACTGCACACAATACTGCACAATGTTGAAGATGATATCTCACCAAGGCCCTGTACAGCTGCAGTAAGACACCCTTTCTCCTGGACTCACATCACGCTGAAATGGAGGACAACACACCATTTATCTTTCTCATTGCTTTCTGTTTCTGCAATGTTACTTTCAGCGACTGGTGTACAAGGAGATGCAGATCCTTTGTAGTGTTGCAGCTCCCCACTTGGTGTGTCTGTGTGCACTGGGCAGCGTGCCAATGCCATGCCTAGTATTGACTTCTGGTTGCAGAACTCATTGCGCTGCAGGAAGCTCAGATGTTTCCGCAGAAGGAAGCAACAAAGAGGAACATACGTCCCTTTGTAAATCAACATGTTTCCACCAATCCCTTTCAAATTTTAGGTTGCCAATTTATCGTTTCCATCAAAGGGCACACCGTCACCTCTATCCACATTGTTCTCCATCTGTCACGTATTTACCCATTCACTGCACTTGTCTTAGTCTTCTCGGTGCTGTTTTACATTCTCCTCACCCACTCACAATCCCACATCCGTTAGTTCTGTCAGCAGGCTGGGATATATTGTATCTGATTGCAGCAACCAAATGTTTAAAGGGCATTGTGAACAGCTGGGCCCCAAGCACTGATCCCGTCGACCCCTCAGCAACTGTCCTCTGTTAATTTATATTTATTTATTTCGTGAATCTCGGAGTTACTGGCTGGGCCAGCAGTTATTGCTTGTCCCTAGTTGCCCTTGAGAAGGTGGTGGCGAGCTGCCTTGTTGAACGCTGCAGTCCACAACTGTGGTTGACTTCAATGCCATTAGGAAGGGGATCCCAGGATTCTGACCCAGTGACTGTGAAGGAGCGGCGATAAATTTCCAAGTCAGGATGGTGAATGGCTTGGAGGGAACCTGAAGATGATGGTATTCCCATGCATCTGTAGCCCTTGTCCTTCTAGATAGACATGGTCGTGAGTTGGGAAGATGGTATCTGAGGATCTTTGGTGAATCATTTCATTGCAGCATGTAGATAGTAAAACACTGCTGCTGCTGTTGAGCGTTGATGGTGGAGCATTGTGGATGAAGGGGCAGTGAAACTGGCTGCTTTGTCCTGGATGGTATACAGCTTCTTGAGTGTTGTTGGGGCTGCAGTCATCCAGGCAAATTGGGAGTCTCCTATTACACTTCTGACTTATGCATTGTCGACGATGGACAGACCTTTGGAAGTCAGGATGTGAATTACTCGCCGCAATATTTCTAGCTTCGGATCTACTCTAATAGTCACTGTGTTCATGTGGCGAGACCAGTGAGTTTCTGAGCAATGATTACCCACCAGGAATCTCATACTGGGGTATTCAGTGATAGTAACACCATTGAATGCCAAGGGGCAGGTTAGATTGTATTTTATTGGTGATGGTTATGATCTTGCATTCGTGTGGCCTGAATATTACTTGCCAAATGTCAGCCTGGATACTCTCCAGATCTTGTAGCGTTTGAACATGGACTGCTTCAGTATCTGAAGAGTCACAAATGTTGCAGAACATTGTACAATCATTGGCGAACATCCCCACTTCTGACCTTACAATGGAAGGAAATTCATTGATGAAGCAGCCCTGAAGAAGTTTTCAGTGAGAGCTTGAGGGACTCCTACAGATTAGGAGCTGAGTTGACTGACCTTCATCAACCATGACCATCTTCCTACGTGTCAGGTATGAATCTAACCAGCGGGGAGTTTGCCCCTGATACCCATTGATTACAATGTTGCTAAGGCCCCTTGATACCACACTTGGTCGAATGCAGCCTTGATTTAAAGGGCTGTCACTCTCACCCTACCTCTCGAATTCAGCTCTTTTGTCCATGTTTGAACCACGGTAATGAGGTCAGGAGCTGAGTGGCCCTGGTGGAGCCCAAACTGGGCGTCTTTGACCAGGGTATTGTTGAGCAGGTTGCTGCATAAAAACACTGAGACCTTCCACCACTTTACTGATGAACGAGAGTAGACTGATGCGGTGGTGATTGGCCGGATTGGATTTGTTCTGCTTTTTATATACAGGAGATACTTGGAATAATTTTCCACATAATGAGGAAAAGCCATTGTTGTAACTGCATTGAAACAGTTTGGCTAGGGTAGTGGCAAGTTATTGAGCACAGGTTTTCAGTACTATTGCCAGAATATTGTCAGATTATGGACCCTATGGAGTATCCAGTATCTCCAATCGTTTCTGGATATCGCGTGGACTTAACCAAATTGGTTGATGACTGGTAACTGAATTGCTGAGGACCACTGGAGGGGGCTGAGATGGATCATCCACTCAGCATTTCTGACTGAAGATTGTGGCGAATGAATCAGCCTGATCTTATACACTGAAGTGCTGGGCTCTTCCATCATGGAGGAAGGGGTTATTTGTGGAATCTCTTCCTCCAGTGAATTGTTGAATTGTCCCCAACGTTTCTCGACTAGATGTGGAAGGACTGCAGAGCTTAGATCTGAACCGTTGCTTATGGGACACTTAGCTCTGTCTATAACTTGCTGCTTATGATGTTTGGCGCACAAGTAGTCCTTTTGGTGGCTTCACCAGGCTGACACCTCATTGTCAGGTATCCTTGGTGCTGCTCCTGCCATCCTGCACACTCCATTGAACCAATGTTGATACTCTGGATTGATGGCAATTGTTGTGAGGGGGATATGCCAGGCCATGAGGTTATGCGGGAGTACAATTCCACTGCTATTAATGACCCACAGCACCTTATGGACATCCAGATTTGAGCTGCTAGATCTGTTTGAAGCCTGTCCTATTAAGCACCATGATAGTACCACCCAAATTGGTGGAGGTTATTCTCAATATACAGTTGTGACTTTGTCTCCACAATGACTATGCGGTGATCACTTTTACCGATACTGTCATGGACAGATACTTATGCAACTGGCAGATTATTAAGGCTGTGGTCAAGTATGTATTTTCCTCTTGTTGGTTCCTTCATCACCTGCCGTCAGTTATATCCTTTAGGACCCGGCCAGCGCGATCAGTAATGCTGTAGCTGAGATACTGTTGGTGGTGAACATTGAAATCCCCCACCCAGAGTGCATCTTGCGTACGTGCTACCCTCAGTGCTTCCTCCAAGTGTTGGTCAGCATGGAGGAATATTGATTCATCAGTTGAGAGAGGCTGTTACATGGTAATCAGCAGGACGTTTCCTTTCCTATGTGTAAACTAATGCCATGAGACTTCATGGGATACGGAGTCACTGTTGAGGACTCCAAGAGCAATTCCCTTCCAACTGTATCCCACTGTACCGCCACCTCTGCTGTGTCCGTCCTGCTGATGAGACAGGAGATATCTGGGGAAGGTAATGGGGAGTCTGGAACATAGTCATATTCACAAAATCATACCTTTCAGAAAATGTCAGGCTATTACTTGACGAGTCTGTTTATTTCTATTCACTGTTTCCTGCCAGCTGTCCCATTCTAGAAACATGTCCATATATTAGCCCCAATTCACTCAGATTTGATTTTGCAAATTAGGCTTGGAATTTGACCAACATTTTTCTAAAAATCAAAATGTTTTACATCCATTGCTTCTCTTTCATTTGTCCCCCAGTTTGTTTCTCAAACATAATTCCCATTTCATAAATCTATGTTAGTGTTGTCTATGACCATTACTTTCAGCCACAATAATTTCTGCTAAACCATTTACTTACTATGTTTATTGTTCCATGTACTCTATCATTTTCCCACACCAGACTCGCTTTTCCTTGTATTATTAGAAAGTTTTGTGAAGACAGAACTGAAGTAATGGCTTCATAGATCTGCCATTTCCCTGTTCCCCATTCTCCATTCTCTGGTTTCAAACTGTAAGGAAACTGTACTTGTTTCTCATGTTTCTCACTTTGACATAATTTAACAAGCTAATACAGTTCACTCTTATAACCCTTATTAATGTAACTCTTCAGAAATCCATCAATTCCTGCCTTAAAGTGCTCAATAATTGACCTTCCGCACGATACACTCACAGGGGCATAGACTCTGTGCCAACAGAAATACAGCACGATCTATATTAGTCGCACTTTCCTATACCAGGCCCATAGCCTGTAATGTTATGACACTTCCAATTGCTCGTCCAAGTACTTGTTAACGATTGTGAGGTGATCATCCCCCTCTCAGGAAGTAATCCCAGTACCCCACACCTCGAGGTGAAAAAAATGTTTAAATCCTCTCTGAACCTCAAACTCTTCACTTTAAGACTGTGCTCCTTTGTTCTTGACCCAATCACTAAAAGGAACAGCTGCTGTCTATCCACCCTGTCCATGTCCCTTATAATCTTGTCCTTCTGAATCACTGACCCCTCGGCTTTCTCTGCTCCAAAGTAAACAACCCGAGCTTATCCAGCCTCTCTCCATAGCTGATGTGCTACATCCCAGGGAACATCCTGGTAAATCTCCTCTGCACCCTCTCCAGTACAATCACATCGTTCCTGGAATGTGGTTCCTGGAGCTACGTACAGTACTCCATTTTGGCCGAACCAAAGCCCTGTATTGCTCTTATAATCTACACCCTGATTAGGAAACGCTACATACAAGGTCCAATTCTTAACTAGTCCATTAACCTGTCCAGGAGAAAGTGACCAATGCAGATGCTGGAGATCAGAGCTTAAAACATGTGTTGCTGGAAAAGCGCAGCAGGTCAGGCAGCATCAAAGGAGCAGCAGAATCAACGTTTCGGACATAAGCCTTCTTCAGGAATCTGCCCGAAACATCGATTCTCCTGCACCTTTGATGCTGCCTGACCTGCTGCGCTTTTCCAGCAACAGATACTTAGCATTAACCTGTCCAGCCTCATTCAGGGATGTGTGGAGAAGCACAATCTGAGTTTCCCAGTGTGCTGCCATTCATTGAGTCCTCCCCTGCATGGTTCCTTCTCCCAAAGTGCATCACCTCATATTTATCAGGGTTACATTCCATCTGCCATTGATGTGCCCATCTGACCATTCCATCTGCATCTTCCTGTAAGTTAAGGCCTTCCTCCTCACTGCGAACCACCCAGCCAAGTTTATGTCAAATATACATTTCCTTATCACACCTTCTCCACTCTCCACCGAATCCCACCCCCCCCCCTTGCCTACCCCCACATTCACATCTATATTTTGTTATGAATAACACAAACAATAAGGGACACAACACTGATCTCTGTGGTACACCAGGGGACACTGGTCTCCAGTCACACAAACAGCCTTCTCTCACCACCCTCTGTCTCCTGCTACTCAGACAATTTTCATTATAACCTGTCAAGTTATCCATCATGTTGCGAGATTTTACTTTATTCTTCAGTTTCCCAGGTGGAAATTTGTCAAAGGCCTTCGTACAAAAATAAACAATCGACCTCCTCAAACTAATTCAATCAAACGCATTGGATGTGACTTCCTTCTGATAAAGCCATGATGAATATTCCTGATCAAACCTTGCAACTCTGATTGGAGTTCGATTTTCTGCTTCCCTATGTTATCCAGTAGTTTCCTTAACAGTGATCTAATACTCGCTCGTCTATAGTTCCCTGGACTATCTCTCCCACCTTGACTGTGAAGTGGAATCGTATTAGCTGTTCTCCAGTTCTCTGGCACCTCCACTATGGTCAAATTCTAATTAAGATATTCAGTCAGGGTCTTTCCTCCTTCGACCCCAACAGCCGCCTGTGATACAACACATTCAGACATGGAGATTGGTCCAAATTTGTACTGAACAAAAACCTCAAATCCCTGCTCGTATTTTACATCAATCTGTTCAAGAGCTTTCTCGTCTATCTTCTTGAATTCTGTACCTGCCTCTTCCTTCTCCCAAGTAAAATAGATGTGAAGGTCTCATGTTACAATCCATCAATGTTCTCCAGCTTGACACACAGATTTTCCCTTTGGTTTCTAATGGACACTAACTGTTTGCTAATTATTCTGTTCTACTTGTCCGTGTAGAATACCGTGGGATTCGCCCTTATCTCGCCTACATGTACTTCCTCATGTCCCTCTGTTATTCAGTCCATTCGATGTTTCTAAGATACACTACAATCAACTCTCATGTTTTCAAACTCGAGATTACAGGCTGAGGTTTCCCATCAGATAATCTTGCCATTTTACGGATTATTCTGAATAATATCTTTTAAAGTTCGTCTGCAGTAAATATATACTTTCTTAGATTGGGACTCTGAACGATAAACAATATTCTACGTTTAATCTCACCAACGCTCGATGCAACTGGTGCATGACATCCTCTATCTTCCAATTACATTCACATGAATGTAAACCTAATTTTTACTTTTCCATTTGCATATGTTCTTCCTAATACCTCTCGGTTTAACTTTTCTTATGAGCTCAGTGTGTGAGTTCGCATGAATATCCAACTATACGTTATCAAATGGTTCATCATTGACTATGTCCACAAGAATCATCTTCAAACCATTCCAAAAATATGTTTGCCACTTCTGGTTTTCCTTTCATCGGTACATTCTCACACTCCCCAGTTATGTTATTACCTTCTAAATATCTAGTAGCATGTTCTTTGTAATCGATTCCAAGAGATACCTGACTGCGGATGACAAGATAACTGGTCTGTCGTTCACCATTCTCCAAATTCATCCTTTCTTAAACTGTTGGATAATATTTATAACCTTTGCCTTGTCCAGATTGGCTAAATGACTTTCGGGAATGTGTCGGAAAATAAAGTGAAAATCCGCGATGCAATCAACATGTGTATTGCTGCTTCCTCTGAAATTCTCGTATGATGTGCATTTCGTCTGTCAGATTTGGAAGTACTCCATCCTGCTTTGTTTTCAAAAGATGACCTCAACATTGATAAGAATGGTTTTAGACTTTATTTACACAAGTGGCATGGTCACTTGGTATTTCTGGAAGAATTTCTGGACTTTCTTCCATGAAGATAGACACAAAGAAACTGTTTTTTTTCCCTGCGATTTCTCTGCAATAAATTATCCTGAACGCACACCAACTGTTCCACATTTGACCTTGTTTTTATTTTTCTTTGCATGCATTGATAGACGCTTTCTGGCAGTCTTTATGTTTTTTCTTTCATTTGCATGCTTTTTCTCATTCTGATTTTCTTCTCAGTTTCTTGGTCATCCTTTGCTGGGCCCTATATTTCTCTGAATCCACTGGCTTACTGCAACACTTGGCATTTTTCTAAGCTGCCTCCGTTCATCTAATAGGAAGATGTAGGTGGGGTTGAAAGTGATATTCGGAGAGGAAGGAGGGTGGACAAGATTGATAGGAAGGAAGGTGGACACATAGGAACGTTCAAAAGGGCGGTGCTGATTTAGAAGTTTGGAGTAGTATACGGTGGAATTAGGGGAAATGGGGAAATGGGGAAATCCACTATGATCCCCTGTGGTTGGAGGGTCCCAAGGCAGAAGAGGAGGCTTTCTTCCTCCAGGCTTCTGGTGGCTTGGGTTTGGCGATGGAGCAGGCCCAGGACCCTCATGTCCTTGACAGAGTGGGAAGGGGAAATGAAGAGCTCAGCCACAAGGTGATGGATTTGTTCAATGTGGTTGTTCCAGAGGTGTTCTCTGAAATGATCCACAAGTTGACCTCCTGCTTCGCCAATGTAGAGAAAACCACTTTGGGTTTAATGGATGCAGTCGATGAGGCGTTCTGTCTCCCTTCGTCACCTGTCACTTTCAACCCCACCTTCATCTACCTATCGCAATCCCAGGTACCTCCCTCCTGCCGCACCCCCTTCCCATTAATCTCTCAGCCCCCTTGGCCCAGAAGATTCATTCCTGATGAAGGGCTTCTGCCCGAAACATCGATTTATCTACTCTTAGTATGCTGCCTGACTGTACTTTTCCAGCACCACACTCTTCGCGTCTGATCTCCAGCATCTGTAGTCCCCACTTTCTCCTCACACCTTCATGGCTTGCATGTCTCAGATTTATAACGGTTACTGCAAATAAAACAAAAATTGTCTCGTACTCAAACAGCATAAAAGAAAACCAATACATTGTGGTCACTGTTCCCAAAAGGTCCTTTGCAGCAAAATTTTCAATTCGCTCTTCTGATCACCCAACACCAATTCCTAAGTAACCTGATCTCGATCTCAGTGCTCGACATAATGTTAATGTAAACCATCTCACACGTGGTCATGAAATCCATTTTTCCCAGCATTAGCATTCAATTGGGTTAACACAGTTTAGATATAATGTAAGCAGTATAATATTACTGCAGTACCCACAAATGTGATTATCTAATTTCCTGTTTAATAACATGTCCAGCATGTGTATTGCTGCTTTCACTTTGATATATAACTCCCATCAATGTTTGCTCCTCCTTGCTGTTTTTGTGCTCCATCTACGAGATTCTGTGGAATCTGAGCGATGTGGGCTCTGGGGAGATTAATGGTAGAGATCATCTCGCCACATCATTTATGATCTTCTCAAACTTTAATTTCTCCAGATCTTCCGTTATGCTGATGGAGTAGAGAAGGACAATGATCTTCCAACAATGCTCTGAATTCCCCCAGAGAGCTGAGACAGTTCTAACCTGGGTTGGTAACCATACACCAGGCTGGTCAAGTGTTGCTGCTGCTGTACAGAGAGATCACTTCTGGAGTGGTGTGTACAGATTTAGCCTCTTCTATGAAGAAAGGATGTTGTTATATTGGAAGCAGCTCAGAGATGGTTCCCTCAACTGATTCCTGCAATGAAGGTGCTAGCTTACAACGAAAGGATGTACAGGTTGACCAGTAGCCATTGGAGTTTACAAAAATTAAAGATGATCTTATTTGAACAGAGATGACAGAAGGAGTCAACAAGTGAAGTGAATTACACAGATAGTGGAGTAATCCATTCCGTTCTCCAGCCTGTTACACAGGAACAACAGAAGGATATTCGGGCCGTCCAACCTGTTACACCGAAACAGAACGAGGCTATTCAACCCCTATACATTTACAGAAGGAGGCCAATCAGACACTCAAGCCTATAACAGTAGGCCATGCAGCGCCAGTATTCTGTTAACCAGCAACAGGATCAGTCCATTCAGCCTCCTCAAGTCTGTAACATAGGAACTGCAAGAGGGCACACAGTGACTGGAGATTGTTACACTGGGATAACAGGAGGCCATTCAGACCCCCTGAGCCTATTGCAAGGGAATTGGATAAGGATAAAAACTATCTGAGACTTCTTTTATTAGAAAGGAAGAGGTAATTTCGACACGTGTCTGTTGTATGGGAACAAGAGAAGACCAACCAATCCCTCGGTCCCATCTCTGGGATACATGAGGAGATCGTTCAGTATATCCACCTGTTATGGAGAAGTATGAGAAGACCCATCAGCCCCTCAAAATGTTACACAGCAACAGGAAGATTCCATAATCTCCCAATCCTCTAAAGCATCAAGAGGAGGAGGTTATTATGGCCTTGGAGATGGCAACATGAGAACACCAGAAAGACGTCAGCCCATCGATATTGTACACCAGCAGGATGATGAGTCGATTCGGCCACATGTGGCTCTTATTCAGCAATTGGAGCAGTTCTCTTCAAGCCTTGTGCCCAATAAACAGGAATTCAAAGAAAACGTAAAGGTTTTCAAAAGGGAAGAGCTTGTAATAATGGTATACATTAGGGAGTAAAGTGTAACAATAAACGATTGTAATTCAAGGCAAATTTTTAGAATCCATTGTTCAGGACATTTGCAAATTCAAACCACAATTCATCAGAGTCAACATGGTTTTACGAAGGCTAAATCGTGTTTGAATTGTTTGCTTGAGTTATTTGAAGATGTCACAAACAAGGTGGATAGTGGAATCCTGGAGATGGAACATATCTGGTCTTCCTGAAGTCATCGGATATGTCGCTTCTCCAAAGAGTAAATGGTAAAATCAGACAACATGGGTTTCGGAGTAATTTATTAGCTTGGATGGAGGATTGGTTAACCAACAAAATGTAGTCAGATGGAATAATTGTTTCATTTTCTTTTGGCAAATGTGCCATTAATTTCAGTACTCATGCCTCAACCATTTGCAATCGATGGTACTCAGTTGACGGGAGAGAAAATACAATTCCACATTTTCCGATGACACTAACATCGATGGGAAATTACTTCGGAATGATGAAGCAAGAGATTTTAAAACATGTGGATAGGTTGGGTGAATGGGTCAACATTTAGCAAGGAAAATTAAAGTGAATAATTATGGGGCTATTCAAGTTGGCCAGGATAATAGAAAGACAAATTATTATCAAAATGGAGAGAAAGTTCAAAGTGTTTAGGTGCAGAGGGATCTGGGTGTCTGCTTGCATATCACAGAAAACCTGCCTGCAGGTACTGCAAGTAATGAGAAATACAAGCATAATTCAGTGTTTATTTATAAAAGGATAGAGTAGAAAGGTAGGGAGTGTTGGTGTAGCTATGCAAGGCATTAGTGAGGCTGCAACTGGAGTACAGTTTGGGTGTCCTGCAGAATGAGGTATTTCCATTGGAGGCAATTCAGAAGAGCTTCACTAGATTGATTCCATATTTGAAGTGTTTGTCTTATGAAGAGAAATTGAGCAGTTTAGGCCAATACTCTCGAGTTTATAAGAATGAAAGGAGATCTCATTGAAAGGAGGTCGGTAAAATGCTAAAAGTAATTGAAAATGTAGATGTGGAGTGGATATTTTTCATGTGGCACAATCTACAACAAGAGACGAGAGTTTTAGGATGGAGAGATGGCAGGAAAGTGGAACAGAGGCCGCTTTGACATCAGCATCATCGAGGGGTGGGATTCCTCACAGATGCACCTTGTTCTTATTCAACTCTTCGACTGTGTTGCACAGGATTGGGGGAGGACTGGGTATCATCCAGGAAGCAGTCACTCAGGATAAATCATTTAGAGAGAACGTAGCCAGTAGGGACACACAGTGACCAGCGCTGGGTTCTCGACTAATTACAGTCTATATTAATGATCAGGAGGATGGAACAGAGAAACAGATGCTGAGTTTGGTGATGTCCATAAGACCATGAGGCCATAAGACATAGGAGTGGAAGTAAGGCCATTCGGCCCAACGAGTCCACTCCGCCATTTAATCATAATTGATGGGCATTCCAACTCCACTTACCCGCATTCTCGCTGTAGCTCTTAATTCCTTGTGACATCACGAATTTGTCATTCTCTGCCTTGAAGACATTTATCATCCCGGCCTCCACTGCACTGCACGGCAATGAATTCCACAGGCCCACCACTTTCTGGCTGAAGAAATGTCTCCGCATTTCTGTTCTGAATTGACCCCCTCTAATTCTGAGGCTGTGCCCACGGGTCCTAGTCTCCTCGCCTAACGGAAACAATTTCCTAGTGTCCATCCTTTACAAGCCATGTATTATCTTGCAAGTTTCTATTAGATCTCCCCTTAACCTTCTAAACTCTAATGAATACAATCCCAGGATCCTCAGCCGTTCCTCATATGTTAGACCTATCATTCCAGGGATCATCCGTGTGAATCTCCGCTGGACACGCTCCAGGTCCAGTATGTCCTTCCTGAGGTGTGGGGCCCAAAACTGGACACAGTACTCCAAATGGGGCCTAACCAGAGCTTTATCAAGTCTCAGTAGCACATCGCTGCTTTTATATCCCAACCCTATTGAGATAAATGACAACATTGAATTCGATTTCTTAATCACAGACTCAACCTGCATGGTCACCTTTAGAGAATCCTCGACTTGCACTCCCAGATTCCTTTGTACTTTGGCTTTATGAATTTTCTCACCGTTTTGAAAGTAGTCCATGCTTGTATTCTTTTTTTCCAAAGTGCAAGACCTCGCATTTGCTCACATTGAATTCCATCAGCCATTTCCCAAACTGTCTAGATCCTTCTGCAGCCTCCCCACTTCCTCAGTTCTACCTGCCTGTCCACCTAACTTCGTATCATCGGCAAACGTCGCTAGAATGCCCCCAGTCCCTTCATCCAGATCATTAATATATAACGTGAACAGCTGCGGCCCCAACACTGAAGCCTGTGGGACACTGCTTGTCACCTGTGGCGATTCCGATAAAGAACCTTTTATCCCAACTCTCTGCCTTCTGTCAGACAGCCAATCCTCAATCCATGCCAGGAGCTCACCTCGAATACCCTGGGCCCTCACCTTACTCAGCAGCCTCCCGTGTGGCACCTTATCAAAGGCCTTTTGGAAGTCTAGATAGACCACATCAACTGGGTTTCCCTGGTCTAACCTAATTGTCACCTCTTCAAATAATTGTTATGTCACTGTGATGAGCAAGAGATTAAATTACCAAGAGAGGGTGGAGAGTCTGCAAATAGATTCAGAGAGGTAAAGGCAATAGATAATAGTTTGGCAGGTGGAATGTAACATGATATAACCTGTCATTCCATATACAGGAATAATGGAAGGCAATATGTTACTGAAATGGAGAGGGATTACAGGACTTAATGATACTGTGTACTGGGGGGTTCACTCAGATCCGTTCAGACATGGGAGGTTTTGCTGCATCCCTGATCGTCAGCTCCCAGACACTCCAAGTGACCCCATTGCTCTCCGTACACATGGAATACTTTGATGTGGTTGATTGGTGGTGGGGATGGTGTTTTGAAACTTGCATCAAGGGAACAGCCTTTATCCAAGATATATTCATTTCTTTCCACGTGGAGACCCGATGACGATGGGAATAGGTGCCTGCTTCTGAATGAAGAGGCCGTGACTGCTGCGAGGACAGTAGGTATTCACCAACATGATGTGCTGTGCATGGGTACACTGTAACATGAATAGAGAGGGAG
The DNA here is from genome assembly GCF_047496795.1 of Chiloscyllium punctatum. Classification (NCBI taxonomy): domain Eukaryota; kingdom Metazoa; phylum Chordata; class Chondrichthyes; order Orectolobiformes; family Hemiscylliidae; genus Chiloscyllium; species Chiloscyllium punctatum. The sequence continues at coordinate 345,738 of NW_027309963.1, forward strand.
CTCCTACAGTTCCTCTACCTCTCCCCATTGACATGGGTACTCTGCAGATGTCATGTACACCATCGAGAATCCCACTATACTGATACACCCGGCAGCTCCCCACTGTGGGAGAAACAATCCATTTACCTCATCCACCAAATATATCCTCCATCACCGAATGGTGACATTGATGTTGAGATACTGGGAGATGATGGATATGTCAACTAGTCCTGCCTGGAAAGTTCTGGATCATAGAAGCTGAATGAAACAGTGACCCTAACAGCCACCGGCAGCACCACCCTCCCCCTGGTGTGAAGCTGCAGGTCGCGTTGAAGGAGGTGACACCGCTCTGTGACCAGCTCCTTGTTCAGTCAGGGTCCCCTCACACTCTGCTCCTGGGTTAAGTGAAGCTTGGGAAGCTGTTCCTGGAAAACCTGATGTGGACACAGCAGATTCCTTTCCCTCCACACAATCACTGCATAGTTTCAGAGCTTCCCCTCTCTGCAGCCTCTGCTCCATTTGTTGTTTATGTTGCAGTCCCAGATGCTGTAAATACAGTCCCCATGCTCCATCCAGAGTTGGGTCATCAAATCCTCAGGTCTCCCTGAATGTCTGAGGCAGCTAACACCACAACTTCCACCAAACCATCCCTACTCCCTCCACTAAATTTTCAATTACAGGAGCCAGTCAGAAACCCCTCGGTACAAGTGATGTGGACCAGACCAAATCCCCCCAAATATTTTAAGAAGGCCGCTTAGACGCAAACCTTTCCTTATTTTGAACATAGATGTGAAGTGTGCGTTCCAGATATGTTGTGACTGATCAAACCACTCAACATTAAGCAAAATATAATCTATTAAAATGCTTTAGTTAAAATACAATCAAAGGAAAGAACATTTTGTGATAGCTTATATGTTGGAACACTTACACAAACATTAGATACCGTACCCTCTAGGTATACACTGCTTGGCACAAAGATATATTCAAATACAGATCCTTACAGCAGTTTTCCAATCCAGGGGTAAACAACATCAACAGAGATCTCAGAGAAAAGCAGCTAGGTATCCTGTAATAAAACTTCCAACCCTTTTAGGATCCCCAGCTGCTTCTAAATGCTTCAGCTGAAAACAACATGAGAAACCCTGATCTGGGAGAGCTGGCCACTGCCCTTCCATTGTCATCATCGTTTTAATGAAACCTAAAGGCTTTCTCAGTTATTTACCTGGAGTGTTTTCAGACAGCAGTTCTGTACCTCTGCCTTTAAAACCTCTCTTTAAAAAAAACCGAGAGAAAATACAGTGGTAATATTCTCACAACTCCATCTTTAATAAAATAATCCATCAATATAAAAAGGTGGATTCATTTTAGACCTCCTAATCTTCCTCTATTAGTAAACTGAAATGCATATACTTTACATTGACTGTGAGCATACAAACGTTCACAACTAGTTTCGATTTCAGTCATTTTACTCCTGCCACAGAATGCCATTGTCTTTCTTCATCCAAGTCTCCCCAACGTGTCAAAACTTAATTTTTCTCGCACTGTTACCTGGAAAATTTCAAACTGAATGTCAGCAATAATAAGCTCAATCGAAACAGACTGGTATTTCTCTCCCTAAACTACACCAAACACTTTAAGGGATCACGATCAGTGATAAAGATTTGTCTCATGTATGTTATTCGCAATTTAAATGCCGAAATGTTGTAACGCCAACACCAAGCTCAAAGCCTCCTTCCCCATTGTGGAATAAATCTGTTGATGTTTCCACTGGACACTCCAACCACACGTTACATAATGGAGCACTTCTCATCTCTCCAATAGTCCTTCTGAATGGCATAGCTCCTCATGTCTCAGCATAAAAGAGTTACGTACTTCTGTACGTATTAATGCTCTAATCTCTTTACCTGCTACTCCTGGCCTATGCCAATAAACCTTACTCTCACAGGTATATGTTTTAAGAAGATCTCGCACATTCTTCTCAATCTCTCACAGAAACCAAACTTTGATTTCTGAACTCAATCATCATCATCAGACATTTCAGATTCTAATCTTGCCATTGTTACTCTCTGCTCTTCCACACGATTTCTCACGACTGCAGGAAGTGAATTACTGAACTTCTCCAAAATAAGAATCTCTCTAAGAGTGTCATAGGTTTGCTCTGTTTTTAATACCCTTACCACGTTTCAAAATTACTTTGTTTGATCCTTTCAAACTCAATGTGCGTTTAACCAAGGATCCTTTTTTTAGATTCCTGAAACGCTGTCTGTCGGCTTCTGGCACAAGCTCATATGCACTTCAGATGGCTTTCTTCACATCCTCATACTCCCCAGATACCTCCTCCGATAGGGATGCAAATACCTACCAGTTTTGTTTGCATCAGCTAACTTCACATGGTCACTGAGCACTGCATTTGTTGAGCCATTTTCTCAAATGAAATTCCAAAGGCTTCTCCATCCTTCTCATCAAATTTAGATAATGCCTGGATGCATTTAAACAGAACCCATTAGACCATTCGTTACAATAGGGTTGCTCAACCTCACTATCCTCCTCATCGCGCCGACCGTCTACCTTCATCTCCGCCTTCTATGTCAACTTTCCTCTCTAACTGCTAACTTTTTAAGTTGAAACCCTCTGCTCTTCTTCTGTCCTTTTCTCTCTTTCTTCTTCATTTTTTTTCATTTTCTTTTATTTCTGCTTTTCATCATAATTCAATCTGTTTCAATTCCTTCTCACGTTCAAAGTGCCTCAATTGAAATTGAATTTTAGCCATTTCCAAAGAGTCTGATGGCGGTTCCACCAACTGTAATTCCCGAGCTATAGCTATAATTATCTCTCATTTTCTCACGGACAAACGCAACCCCAACTCCAGCTTGGCTGTCAATTTCTCCAGCTTTGCATTCATTACTTTTTGTAAAACCCCCAACTTCACTTCTTCCACACCCAGAGAACTCGTAGTAACTGAAAGAATCTCTATTCACAAAACACTGCTTAAACCAACTGCATTCAACATCTTGGACAAAAGACACTAACAGCTACCATACACGACCTTTGAACACAATAGTCTCCCGGTGCATAATCTCGACTGACTGCATGAGCTTATTCTGGATTCTCTGGTTTCCTCCCACAATCCAAAGATGTGCCTGTCAGGTAAATTGGCCATGCTACATTGTTCATAGTTTTCAGGGATGTGTGGGTTAGGAGCCTTTGTCAGGGTAAATGTGTAATAATAGGGTAAAGCAATGGGTCTTGGTAGGTTACTACTCGGAGGGTCGGTGTGGATTTGGTGGGTCGAATGGCCTATTCGCACACTGTAGGGATTGCAATTCTAAACCCAATTTGGTATTATCGATTTAGAACCAGACAAGAGACCCCAGTTTCCTATAGACCAACCAGACTGCCTCAAACTTGTTTAAGAAGGTAGCTTGGATGCCAACCTTTTCTTATTTTAAAGGTAGATGTGAAGTGGGTGTTCCAGATATGATGCTACTAGTCAAACCACTCACCATTCAGTAAAACACAATGTATTTAAACACTCTAATGAAAATCCATTCACAATGACGAGGAATTTAGAATAATCTAACTATTGGAAACCTCAACCGAATAATGGATACAGTACCTTCCACAGATGAACTGTTCCAATATACTAACATGCCATAAATACACCCTTTGGCAAAAAGGTACAGTAAGGCATACATTCTTGCATACAGTTCTCCAATCCAGGAAGAATCGGCATCAAGTCAGTTTTCGGAGAGAGTACCAGCTGGGGATAAGTTACTAGGCCGTTGTTACTACTATTTATTAAAAACCCGAAAAGTGTCGTAAGTTATTTACTTAAGCCGTTTTCAGCAGGGAGTTTGGCCTTTAAGATCTCTTATTTTAAAAAAGGAGAAAATAACTTTTCTTTTTAATGTGAGAGCATTGTCACACAATTTAGATGCCTGGCCCTTGACTCTAGGGGCTTCCTCGAGCTACTGATCGCAAGGTCACCTGAGAGGGACAAATTCAGGGACAGACCAAGTTACATGGATGTGTCTCATAACTTCCGAAACACCCCTGTCCATGGACCATCACGTGGGACATACCGGGAAGTGAACAACAGTCTGACACACACCATTTCACTGTTTCTCAGCTTCACAATGATTACACTCGATACACTAGGGAGCCAAAAGCAAAGGCCAGGGAAAGATACAGAGGGACAGAAAGATTCACATTAAAGACAGAAACAGGCAGTTAATTAACTGAAAAGATGTTGTGAAAATATTGGGAAAAAGACAGGGCAGTGGGACGAAATAGAGAAGTGAGATCTTCGAGAGTAAAATGACAAGAATGAGAACATTGAATAAAGGTATTGTCAGATCAGCTGGAATGGTTTGTTACATCAAATTCTGAATCTGCTTCACAGAACACCATAAACAACATAAACTGGGACATGATCACAGCCCAGCATGGAGAGCTGTGCAGACCATGCTAGTGTGTTGCTCAGTAAACTACACTATCTGCAGAACATAGAGAGTATTGCAAACTTTACTAACATACGCAACCTATACTCACATCAGATTACTGCCTACAATGGGAAGATTTGCTGTGTGTGTGTGTTCATCAGAAACTGAGGGACAGTGCATGTGTGTGCGCGCGATAGGCGTAGTTGAATGTGAAACACATTGTTTAGAAGGAACGCACATGGAGGAAATTATTTTAAATAGAACAAGTAGTTGGCTTTTTGTTAATCGACAGAGAGAGAACGAGAGAAGTTTCATGGACAGATGAGATAAAGTGTTTGAGAATGTCAAAATAAAGGCATTGCCAGGCACAATAGCAATATACATCGGCATACACATGAATGACAGATGGATGGGAGTTTTGTGTGAGTTCAAATCAGATTTGCTTCAGCAGGTTTGAAGCCGGGAGCGTCAGTAGCAGATTATTGGCTTCCTTAAGACTCATAGCTCAAGGTTCAAACAGCAGATGGACTAAACCAGTGAGATATATTCTGGAGTGGTGAGTATTTCAAGTTAGAAACGGTCAGGGTATGGTGTCAGGAATCAGCTCATGGTCAAAGGGATCACCCACTGTTGTGACTTGTCTGCTTCAGCCACAGATATTAGTCAGAGATTAAATGGAAACAGTGGCAGGAAGTGGAGTTTGTAACCAGAACAGTGGAGAGTGACCTCCATGCTGTTAATATTTAAATAACAAAGGCAATGATACAATAAATTGTAGTTCGCCGCTGAAACTGAGTCGGTCAACATAGAGACCCATGGGTAACACTGCCAGAGCAGAAAGGGAGACAGGAATTGAACACATTCCTTGATGTAGTTAGTAGTGGTCTGTAGAGTGAATCTATGGATCGAGAGTTTCAACAGGAAAATAATAGTGACAAGAAGTGTAGACTATATAAAAGAACAGTAATACAGTCATAACTAGTTTATAGAAAAAAAATCCGGAGAGCGACACTTACCAGGAACACAGACGATAGCCAGGAAAGGATAATAAATATATTGAATAATGAGAAGAGCGTAATAGATCCACAATAATAATGACAACCAATTAAATGCAGAAAGATACCAAACATAATTGGATAAACTCCTGTCTATTGTTGGAACATGCCAGTCTCATGATACTCAAAAACCCCCACCGCAGACACGCACACACGCTCCCACATTCACACATGCACCCCCTCACAGACCTAAGACAATCTACATCACTACACACACATATACATTCCCTCTCACACTCACAACCCCCAACCCAGACAGACACAGACACACATATACAAATCGACAAAGACCCACGTACACACTTATATTTTGTGGAATGAATTTGTACCTGCAGAGTTACATTGTATTTTGCTCAAAAACTTGTTGAACTATAACCTGGTGTTGTGTGACTTTGAACTTTGTATATCCCCGTCCAACACCGGTATCTCCAAATCAAGACTGAGGAAATAAGATGAATTAACCAGGTCCACACATCACTTTCCATATAACTACAAAGAAAACATTTACTGGGTTTGGATGGAATAGATGAGGCTTGGTGAGGGATGGACCATAAATCTTTAAATCTTTTTTTTAAACTTGGAAATGAGAGTATTAACACAACACTGCAGGGGTCTATATATGTTCCACTCTGTTTATGAAAGAGACAGCTATAAAATAACAGATTGGTTAAATAAAGAAAACTCGTTTGGGCAAGTTTCGAAATTCCTTATTGACCAGTGTGAGGCTACTCCTGGTTTCAAGTGCCCTGCTACCAAATCCTTTCATAACCTTGAGACAGAGCATTGAGGCTGCTGCTCAGCAACAGGCCGAAGCGATTCAGACCCTGTGGACCTCTTACAGAGGGATAAGAGAAGACCATTAGCCTGTTGCTACTTGAAAAGGTGGAAATCTAGAACATTGGCACATTTTGCCAACAAAGAGAAAGCGAGGACTGCAGGTGCTGAAGATCAGAGCTGAAAAATGTGTTGCGGAAAAGCGCAGCAGATCAGGCAGCATCCAAGGAGCAGGAGAATCGACGTTTTGTGCTTTTCCAGCAATACATTTTTCAGCACATTTTGCCAACAGAATCATTCAAAACAAAGAGATGTGTCGCTGCAGCTCTATGAGGTGTTACTGAGAGGGCACCGTGACGACATTGCGTTGGTTGTGTTAGTGTAACTGAGAAGGGATGGAACTCCATCAGATGCAGTTTAACGACTGCTCGTAATCCATGGGTTTCTGTCTCATTTAACGTCTCTGGTCTGTTACACAGGGACAGGAGGAGGCCATTCAGCTTTTCCAGTCGATTACCGAGGGACAGGAGGAGACCATTCAGCCTCTCGAGCCTGTTACAGAGGGGCAGGAAGCGTTTCTTTAACTTTCTGTTACGCATAAATATTAGTTTTAAATTAGTTGAGCAATAGTAAAGACCTGATGTAAACATTAAAGTTCTAACTTTGAACAAGGCCAATTTTGGAAGTGTTAGGAAAGCCCTATGAAAGGCTAATTGGAAAATCCCTATTCGCAGGTAAAGGGATGTTTGGAAAATGCTGGGCCATCAAAACATGGTTTCAGAGAGTCCAGAGCCAACGTGTTCCCATTAGTGAGATGGGCAAGGCTGGTGGGTGCAGGGAGTGCTGGATGGCTAGATATATTGATGCTCTAGTCAAGGTAAGGAAGGAGGCATATGTCAGGTAAACAGAGCTGAGATCAAGTAAATCCAGAGAGGTGTATAATGGCAGCAAGTGCATAGTCAATGTGGAAATCGGGCCAGAAAAATGCGGGCGTGAGATGGTTTTAAAAATATGGTTAACGAGGCATTGAAGGAAATCTACAAATCTTTTAATGGCAAAAGATTAAGTAGGGAGAGAACAGGGCCCCTTAAATGTCAGTAAGGCTACCTATGCGTGGAACCACACAAGATTGGAGGGATACGAAACGAACATTTCTCCTCCTTGTCTATATTACAAGGAGGTGTTTGACATTTTAAAACACATAAAGGTAAACAAATCCCTGGAACCTGATCAGTTGTATCCCAAATGTTCGTGGGAAGCCAGGTAGAAGATTGGTCATCATTTTGATTATGTATTTGTATCATTGATTTCCACAGGTGAGGTGTCAAAAGACTGGAGGGCTGCTAAAATAGTGTCATCATTTAAGAAAGTAAGGAAAAAAAAACAGGTAACCATAGATCGCTGAGCCTGACGTCAATGGTGACTAAAGTGTTGGAGGGGATTTTGTGGGAAAGGATGCGTATGCATTTGAAAAGACAAGGACTGAAGAGGGCTTTGTACATTGGAGATCACGTCTCACTGACTCGGTGTAATCTTTTGAGGAAGTGATGAAGACGATTGATGAAGGCAGGACAGTGGATGTTGTCTTTATGGAATTCAGTAAGAAAACCAAAATGTTCTACATGGTTGACTGGTTAGCAAGGTTAGTCTGCCTGGAATCCAGGGAGAGCTTGCCATTGAGATCCAAAATGTTCTTGAATATTGGAGACAGGCCGTGAGAGTGGACATTTGTTCATTAAACTTGGAGACCTGTGACTAGTCGCGTGCCGCAAAGATCAATAATGGGTCCACTGCCTTTTGTTAATTATACAAATCATTTGCATTTGAGTATACGAAGTATGGTCAGTAAGTTTGTAGATAATAACAAATTTCGTCGTCCGTGAAGAAGGATCTCAGACTATAATGGGACTTGTTTAGGTGAGCCGAGGAGTGGCAGATAGAGTATATTTTCGTTTCATGTGCGGTGTTTCATTTTGGCAAGACAAATCAAGGCATGACAGAACTCGATAGAAGTTATCGAATCCCTACAGTTAGGAAACAGGCTTTTCGGCCCATGGAGGCCACACTGACCTTCTAAACAGTATCCCATTGGACAAACCCCTACGCTATCCCTCAGCCTGCATTTCCCATGGCTAATCGAACTCCCTTGCACTAACCCTGGGTACGCTGCACAATTTAGCATGGCCAATCTACCCTTACCTGTATATCCTTATACTGTCGGAGTAAAACATAACACCCGCAGGAAACTCACGCAGACACGGGGAGAATGTCCAAACTCCACACAGCGAGTCATTCAAGGATGGAATTAAACCCAGGTCACTGCCCTGTGAGGCAGCAAAGCTAGCCTCATGGTGCAGGTTCTCCGTTCCTTGAAAGTGCCGTCACAGGTCGACAACGCAGTGAAGAAGGCACTTGGTGATCTTCCCTTTATTTTTGCGTGCTTTGAGTCGAAACATTTGCAAGACAATTCTGTACAGGACATTGGTTTGGCCACTTTTGTAATATTGCCTTTAATTCTGGTCTCCCTGCTGTCAGAAAGGCGTTGTCAAACTTGAAAGGATGCAGAAGAGATTTAAAAGAATGTTGCAGGTTTTGGAGGGTCAGAGTGACAGGGAGAGTTTGAATAGGCTGGGGCTATTTTCAACTGTTGAGGCTGAGGAGGGACCTTAATGGGGTTTATAAAATCATAAGGGGCATAGATAAGGTAAACAGTCAATGTCCTTTCCCAGGATAGACGAGTCCAAATTTAGAAGACAAAGGTTTAAGGTGAGAGGAGAAAGATTTAAAAAGGGACGTGAGGGACAACATTTTCACACAGAGACCGATGTATGTATGGATTGAACAGCCAAAAGACGTGGTGGAGGCAGGTACAGTTGCACCACTGAAAAAGCATTTGGATGGATATATGTATGGGAAGTGTGTAGAGGTAGATGGGTCACTTGCTGGCAAGGGCGGCGAGATTAATTTTGGATATTTGGCAGTATGGATGACCAGACCGAACTATCTTTTTCCTTGCTGTACATCTCTGAGTCGATTGACTCTTCAGTGTATAACACTGGAACAGGAGGGGACTTTTCAGCATCTGAATTCTGCCTGTCGGCTTGTTTGCTTAATTGTTGAGAGCAAAATACAAAAATACATCATTGAGAATTTGATGGTGTTTTACAGAAACAGGAGAAAGGCCTTTAGTGAAGAAAAGTTGTAAAGAATGTGAAGGAGCAGCAGGTGAGCACAGAGCTATTGGAGCCTGTTGCTCAGGAGCAGGAGGCGCACATATATTTTCACAAACTTGGGATCAGGAGGGAAACTGGGACACAGGAACAGGAGACTCAACTGTTCGACACTGGGACACAAGAACAGGAGGCAGTCATTCAACTGCTCAAAACTGGGCACAGGGAAATCAGGAGGCTACTGAGCCCCGAGGATCCTGTTACGCAGGAACAGGAGGAGGGGACTCAGCTCCCCACCAGTATGGGACACTGGGAGAGAAGGGAAGTTTACTGGAACAAACAGAAATATATGATAAGTTGCATTAGTGGTCCATTCAATCCTGCCCCACCATTCACTAATACCACGGCTGATCTGATGGTGATTCCTTCATTCTATTTTACAGACACTGTCCTCTCTGCAGCCTCTGCTCCATTTTTTGGTCATGTTACCGACACAGATGCTGTAACAACAGTTACCATGACTCATCCAGAGGGATGGGTAAAACCGGATGAGTCAGGATTTGAAGAGTCCAATCACAGAATTAAAACACAAAATAAAGGCATTGCCAGATATTTAGTTCTCTCACATTCGCATCCAACTCACATAACCAGCCCATCCATTACATATTCAGGATGGAGCACTGTGTAGATCCGGCTAGTGTCTGCTGAATGCAACCCAGCAATGTCCACAGTGAAACTACGTGCAGCCCACACCAAGGCTGGATCTATAATCCTGGGTTAAATGTCCAGCGTGGGGAGCAGTGCAGTCGGCACTGGTTCATCCATATATAAACCCAGGCTGTTGCATTGTTCAGTAACACTGTGTTAGATCGCAGCTCAGTGTGGGGAAACTTGCAGCCAATTTTGGAACTGACATTATGTGCAGCTCCCATCCATTTCCAGCTCCATATCTCCACTGTGCCTTGACAAGGGATGCTACGAATGTGAAAGTCACTGCGAGGAAGAGATGTAAATTGAAACAATTTAAATACCAAATAGTGGCGCGTATCACTCTTGTATTTAATGATGAAATAACTGAGATAATATCCAATGAGATTTTGTAAATGATGCAAACAAGTAAGAGGGGGACGGTGATGTTATAGTGGTTGTACCATACGCCTTCAAATAATCAATGGGAATTAGAAGAACAAATATGCAGGGAGACTGGCGAGACTTGCAGGAGCAATAAGGTTGTCATAATAGGTGATTTTAGTTATCCTAAAATAGACTGAGACTTCCAGAGGGTTAAGAACTTAGATGGAACGTAATTTGTTAAGTGTGTTCAGGAAAGTTTCCACAAGCAATATATAGAGTATCCTACTCGGGTAGGGACAAACTCGACCTACTGTTGGGAAATTGGAATGGATAGGTGACGGAGGTAAAGTGGGGGAGCATTTTGGGAAAAATGACCAGAGCTGTATTAATGTTAAAATAGGTATGCTAGGGACAAAATTGGTCAACAGATTCAAGTTCTAAATTGGAGCAAGGGCAATTTTGTTGGATTTAGGCAGGGGATTGCAGGGCTTGATTGGAGTAGTGTGTTTCCAGGTAAAAGGATCCCGGAAAAGTGGGAGGGCTTCAAAAGTGAGATAGCTCCAGTTCAAGGTCGATATGTTTCTGTGAGGGTGAAGGGAAAGTGAGGCTGGAAGAGAGAACCCTGGATGACAAGAGATATTGAGGTTCTGACCAGAAACAAAGGAGGCGTCGCTCAGGTACAGGTAGCTGGGACAAGGGAATCTCTGGAGGTACACAGGGGATACAGGAGCTTACTATAGAAGGAAATTAGCAAGGCGAAAAGAGGGTATGAGATAGCCTTGGCTGAGCAGATTAGACTGAACCAAATTCAGTATAGTAAAGAAAAAGAACAACTAGAGAGAGAATACGACGCCTTAAAATCCAAAATGGGCACGCATGTGTAAAACTTCAAGAGATGGGTGAGGTCCTCAATTTCCCCTCTGGGTTTATCATGAAAAAATACATGAATACCTGTGACCTTTGGGAGGTTAGTTGCGATATCTTGGTACAGTCCATATCACAGTAGAGGTGCTGTTGGACATATTACAATGCACAAAGTCAGATAAATCTCTTGGTCCTGACCAGATACATCTAACAGCACTGCACGAGGCGAGAGAAGTTAGTTCAGGGACAACGTCCCAGAAGACTGTTGTGCCCTTATTTAGAAGGGCTGCAAAGAAAAGCCTGTGAAGTATAGACCAATAAGCTTCACATCTGTTTGCGGTAAACCACTTGAGAAGGTACAGAGATATAAGATATGCATGCATTTGGAAAGACAGAGTTTGACTTGGAGCTGTCAGCATAGCTTTCTGTCTGGCAGATCATGCCTGACAAATTTTGATAGAGTTTTTGAGTAAGTGACCAGGAAGGTTGACGAGGGCAGGGCGGTAGATATATTCGATATGGATTTCAGTAAGGTCTTTGATAAGTTTCCACATGGTAGGCCTCTCTGGAAGGTTAGATTACATGGACTCCAATGTAAACTGGCAAATTGGCGACACAGTTGGCTTGACGTTATGAAGCAAATGCCTATGGTGGAGGGATGCTTGTCGGACTGGAGACCTGTGACTGGTGGACTGCCTCAGAGATCGATCCTGGGCCCATTGCTGTGTGTTATCTCTCTCAATGATTTGGACCAGAGTGCACAACGCAACGTTAGTAAGTTTGCAGATGACACTAAATTAGGAGACATCATTTATAGTGAGGAACGTTATCAGAAATTGCAGCAGTACCGTGATCAGCTGGGGAGGTGGGCTGAGAAATAGCAAATGGAGTTTAATATAGATAAGTGTCTTGCATTGAGTAAAGTCAAATCCAGGTAGGAATTTAATGACGAATGATAGTGCCTTGAGGCGTGTAGTGCAACAAAAGGACGTTGGAGATCAGGTGCACGGTTGTCTGATATTTGAGTCACAGGTACACAGGGCACAGTGGCCTTCCCAGCGCATTGAGTATAGAAGTTGGGACGTTATATTGCAGTTGTACAGGATGTTGGTAAGGCTGTATTGGAGTATTGTGTTCAGTTTTGTTCAGCTTGCTCTAGAAAGGATATTATTGAACAAGAAAGTACGTAGAACAAATTTCCAAAGATGTTCCCTGGGCTAAAGGCTCTAAGTTATAGGTTAGAACAGGTTAGAACTTATTTCTTTATAGCGTAGGAAACCAAGGGGGTTCTTATAGAAGTGTAGCCCTTATAAAATCATGAGAGGCGTGCATGTGGTGAATACTTCAAAACTTATTCACACGGTTGTGGAATCGTGGACTAGAGGACATCCATTAATGTTTGGACAGGATAAAAAATATGAAAAGGAAACTGAGGGGCAACTTTTTTACATAGAATGTGGTACGCATATGGACTGAGCTGTCAGTGGAAGTGATTGAGGTGGGTACAATAACAACATTGAAAAGGCATTTGGACAAATACACAGATAGGAAAAGATTAGAGGGATACAGAACAAGGACAGGGGAATGGGGTGAGTCTGAAGGTTCTTTTGGTTGCCATGGACCTGCTGGGCCAAATGGCCAGTCACACTGGCAGTCTCGTGCAATATGACTGTTAATGAGTGTGATTTGGGGTGAAGACAGGGTTGGGGGGGGGGGGAGACTGAGATAAAATGTCATGGAAGGATATGTTCACAGGTTCAGAATGCTGAAATGGAGACAGTTCAATATTATTATGCAACACGGGTCAGTATTTCGAAGAATTATGAGTGAAAGGGATAATGCTGTGAGTTCAGGCGATGGAGAGTTTTGGATGAGCATTTGTTCTGCAGCTTTGTAAATGGGAGTGAGGACAGCAGAGTCTTCGCCACACTGAGCTGAACCTAACAAAAAACTGTCTCAGTGACATTTTCATTAAGTGTGACAGAGGGGTTGTCTGCACGAGGCCGAGCTAGTTTCATGGTGCTTTCTTACCAAACTGATCTCATTAACTACCCACCCCACCCCATGGTGTCCCTCTCTTACAATGCCAGCCCGATTCTCCCACCCATCATGACAGGAGGTACTCACAGTCACCCGGATGCCCCTGGATATTCCGTAATCCCTGACACTGGTGCCATCTTTAAAAGATCAATGGGCACATGGTTGCGCTTTCTCAGTTTGGAGCTGCCCTGCACATTTTCCCCGAGCATGGCAATGAAGGGGAAATTACACCACGGTTTGTCGACAGCAGCACGGAGGTCCTGGTGGATGGGCTAGTACAAAAGGGGACGATTCTCTTCCCAGAGGGCGCCACACTACAAGATCCTCCGAGCATGGGCTGAGCTCACCATCCAGCTCAGTATAGTATCTGCGGTCTGAAGAAATATCCAGCAATACAGGACAAGCATCAATGAGCTTCCCCACTCTGTCAGGATAAGGGTCACCATATTTTCTCTGTTCCCTCACATTCACTGTATATCTGTTAAAGCACCGACCCCCGAACAAGGCGAATGCTCCACCACTCACACTACTGCATGCAGCACCTTCCCTCTCTTTCTCTCTTGCCTTTCTAATGCCGCCCACATAGTTAGAGAATATTCTGCAGAATGTCAATTATGGAATGTTCCAGGTATTGTTCCAACTTATTCCCAGTTTCAGGAAAACAGCTGTGCCCCAATGCGTAACACGTAAGAGGTTAGAGTAGAGATGTACGTTTTTCAAATCACACACATTTAAAATACATCATGAGGCCATTCAGTACTTCAAATATGCTCCAACGTTCAATTCGTTTGGGGGTGTTCTGATGGTTTTCCCAGCTCCATGTTACTGGAACTTCCAGTCATTCAACCCCCAGGTTCCTGTTACTGAGCAGACGATTCTCAGACACTTCATACCCCGGGTTTCTTCTAGCATGTGTTCAGAATCCATGTCTCATGGGGACGGACACTCCTGAAAATATACTGCATCTGATTTAAAAATTCATGCAACAGTCAGCATGCTTTCCACAGACCAATGAAAAACATGCACTTATTTTATGGTTATCAATATCCAATCACAATTAGTCATTCTGGTTATTTCACTTGTCTCACCTTATTGTATTCAACCAAAGACAGCTTCCAAACACTTGCCTCATTATAAAGTACAATTTCTAAAAGAACAGTTTTAATCTCAAATATACCTTTTTCCTTGTAATTAAAATTTCTCTTGCCTTTTTTTGTGACTGATTCTGTGTGTAACAGTTACACAGTCTCCCACTCAGTTGGCTGGATGGTTGGTTTGTGATGCAGAGGGATGCCACCAGCGCAGGTTCAATTCACCACACTGACAGAGGTTACCATGAAGGGGATGATCTCTCAATCTCACCCCATCACCCGTGTGGGGACCTTCATCGTAAACCACCATGAGTCGTCTCTCTAATGAGAGTTATTTGGGACTCTAATCTATCAATGTTAGCATTTTATTTTTTTAACAAATGTTTTTATTCAAAAAGATATTTTATTTTTATATTAAACCAATAACAAAACAACTCAAATAACTGAACAAAATTACAGCCTTGCGCATGTATATACAAAAAAAGTTAAAGTCTCTAAACGGACAGAAGAAAAACAAAAATAAACAATAAATAATACGGCTCAGCACAACAAAGTGATAGCTCTCGTTCTTTGAGAGCATGAACTGATACACATTCATACGTTCATAATTCTTTATATGAGATTCATTAGACAATATCGTCATGGCTACATAAAAACCCTTTTTAGAGTGGCAGATAAGCCTGTATCGCGGTAATCCAAAAAGGGTTGCCATATCTTATATAAATCTCTGCTTTTCGGTACACTATACTGCTGAGAATGTCCAAAGGGATATTCTCCATGACGAGCTTACAACCACCCAACAGACCCGGAGGTTTTTCAGACATCCAACACAACATAATATTTTTACTAGCACAGGAAGTATAGGGGAAATACTAAAGGAGTATTGTGCATCACTATTTACTGTGGAAAAGGATATGGAAGATATAAAATGTAGGGAAATAGATGGTGACACCTTGCAAAATGTCGATATTACAGAGAAGGAATAGCTGGATGTCTTGAAACGGGTAAAGGTGGATAACTCCCCAGGACTTGATCAGGTGTACCCGGGAACTCTGTGGGAAGCTAGAAAAGTGATTGCTGCGCCTCTTGCTGAGATATTTGTAGTATGGATAGTCACAGGTGAGGTGCCGGAAGACGGGAGGTTGGCTAACGTTGTGCCATTGTATAAGAAGGGTGTTAAGGACAAGCCAGGGAACTATCACCAGTGACCCTGACGTTGGTGGTGGGCAAGTTGTTGGAGGGAATCCTGAGGGATAGGCTGTGCATGTATTTGGAAAGGCAAGGACTGATTAGGGATAGTCAACATGACTTTGTGCGTGAGAAATCATGTCTCACAAACTTGATTGAGTTTTTTGAGAAAGTAACAAAGAGGATTGATGAGGACAGAGGGGTAGATGTGATCTATACGGATTTCAGGAAGGGTTTTGATGAGGTTCCCAATGGGAGACTGAATTGCATGGTTAGATATCATGGAATACAAGGAGAACTAAATATTTGGATACAGAACTGGCCTCAAAGGTAGAAGACAGAGGGTGGTGGTGGAGGGTTGTTTTTCAGACTGGAGGCCTGTGACAAGTGCAGCGCCACAAGGATCGGTGCTGGATTCACTACTATTTGTCATTGACATAAATGATTTGGATGCGAGCATGAGAGGTACAATTAGTAAGTTTGCAGATGACTCCAAAATTGGAGATGTAGTTGAGAGCGTTGAGGGTCACCTCAGATAGACCAAATGGCCAATGGGCTGAGAATTGGCAGATGGAGTTTAATTCAGATAAATGCGAGGTGCTGCATTTTGGGAAAGTAAATCGTAGCAGTACTTACACACTTAATGGTAAGGACTCAGGGAGTGTTACTGAACAAAGAGACTTTGGAATGCAGGTTCCTAGCTCCTTGAAAGTGGAGTCTCAGGTAGATAGGATAGTGAAGAAGGCGTTTCCTTTATTGGTCAGAGTATTGAGTACAGGAGTTGTAAGATCATGTTGCGGCTGTACAGGACACTGGTTAGGCCAGCGTTGAAATATTGCGTGCAATTCTGGTCTCCTTACTATCGGAAAGATGTTGTGAAACTTGAAAGGGTTCAGAAAAGATTTCAAGGATGTTGCCAGCGTTGGAGGATTTGAGCTTTAGGGAGAGGCTGAAAAGACTGGGGCTGTTTTTCCTGGCGCGCCGGAGGCTAAGGGGTGATCGTATCGAGATTTACAAAATTATGAGGGGCATGGATAGGGTAAATAGGTAAAGTCTTTTCCCTGGGGTCGGGGAGTCAGAACGAGAGGGTTTAGGTTTAGGGTGAGAGGGGAAAGATATAATAGAGAACTACGGGGCCACTATTTCACACAGAGAATGGTACGTGTATGGAATGAACTGCCAGGTGATGTCGGGGAGGCTGATACAAGTGCAACATTAAAGAGGCATTTGGATGGGTAAATGAATAAGAAGGGTTTGGATTGTTATGGGCCAGGTGCTGGCAGGTGGGACTAGATTGGTTTGGGATATCTGGTCAGCATGGATTGGTTGGACTGAAGGGACATTTTCCATGCTGTACATCTCCATGACTCTATGATTCTATGACGTATATTAATCTCTGTTTTTTGGTGCACCATACTGGTGAGAAAGTCCAAAGGGATATTCTCCATGATGAGCTTACAAAGTCTCAACAGACCTGGGGAGTTTTCAGACATACAACACAACATAATATTTTTCCTAGCATAGAAAGTAAGGATCTTTTTTTCCAATGTGCATCTGCGTAAGATACTCTGGGCAGGACCAGGAAAAGAGAAACCGGGTCCATCTCCAATTAGGTCCCCAAGACCCACTCTATCACACCTAATGCAGTGCTCCAATATATACGAAGCCTTCAGCAGGACCACATGCAATGAGTAAGAGTGTCTGTAGTCATTCTGCATTTAGGACACCCTGAAGATAATCCAACTTTGAATTTTGAGAGAAAATCTGGGGTCAGATAGAACCTATGAAGATTTTTCAACTGCATGGAATGGGTTCAATTACAGATCAAAATCCTTTGAGCAATTTCACAAACATCCTCCCATGTCTCCGAAATGATCTAAACCCCCAACTGTCTCGCACAGACGTCAGGAAGCTGCACAGTCCTGTCTGCGGGGACACTCTCCAACAAATGGTAAAGGGTACTGACAGAGATTGTATTCTTTACAATAATCACCTGCTTCTCTGTATTGGATCTATAAGTGTCTTTTAAAATTGTGTTTTTTAATCAAATCTCTAATCTGGAAAATGAAACAGAAGTCTCTACTAGGTAGTCCATACTTACGAGTTATTTGATTAAATTGTATCATTGTTTCTCCTTCAAGTAACACGTGGTGGCTCGGTGGTTTGCACTGCTGACTCACCGCACCAGGGTCACAGTATTGGTTCCTGCCTTGGGTGGCTGGCTGTGTGGAGTTAGTATATTCTCAACTGTGTCTGCGTAGGTTTCCTACCACAGTCACAATCATGTGCAGGTTAGATGACTTGGCCATTGCTCAATCGCACATAGTGTTCCAGGGTCTGTAAGTTGGGGCATTAATCAGGTAAATATAGGATGGTAGGGGAATGGGTCTGGGTGGGTTACTCTTCAGAGGATCGAAGTGGACTTGCTGGGCGCAACGACGTGTTCCCACACTGTAGGGATACTACAAATTCTAAACCACCCAAACAAGGTATCCCCCTCGCTGCCCACAGTTTGAACCTGGAATCCATTATCCCCGGTATACTATTTGTAAGGGTAAGAAAAATGGTTTTGGCTGTATTGCCTCGATCTGACGTATTGTCCTTCAAGTTTTAACAGTCTTGATAATCATTATTTTATGGCAATATTCCAAGATGTTGTCATTTTATCTAAGAACAACAGACGAATAAGGGTTCACTTTGAGAGGGCTCAATGTCTAGCCATATTGATGAGGAGACCTCAGCGGCCCAGGCACGAACATACGATTAAAAAAAAACTTAATTGATTGCTTTAAATCAGGGAGATCTACTCCTCACAATCTGTGGGGCAGTTGCAATTTTGTTAGCTTAATAAAGAATCGCTTATTTTGCCAAATAAAAGAGCTAAACCAGCCATTACGTTTCCGAAATATCTGTCTGGGAAACATCATAGAAAGCATTTGAACTGGGTGTAGGAAATGAGGAAGGACATTCATTTTAATAACCGCTAACCGACCGAGCCTGGATATTGGAAATGCCTCCCATCTTTGAAGGTCTTGTTTATTTTTGTCAAACAAATGAAGATAGTTCACGTTAAGTGACTGATCAAAGACAAATGTAATAAATATACTGAAATAGGGAAACCATCCCCGTGACCATTTAAAAGGAAACCAGGATGTGCCCTCAGTATCAGGTATTTCCCTAAGATCTCCCATAGGCATGGCCTCCAACTTTGTAAAATTAATCTTATCGCCCAGAAAGGCAACAAGCGAATCAATGCAATGCATCACATGAACAACCGAAATTGCGGGATTTGACAAAAACATAAGACCCTAATCTGCATACAATGTAATCTTTCGAGACTTCTATCCCACTTCTGGGACAGATATATTGGTATCCCTACGGATGGCCTCCGCCAGTGGTTCAATCCCCAACGTAAACAACAATGGTGAAAGGTGTCAGCCTTGTCGGCTGCTTGGAGAAATATTAATATTACTGATTGGCACACCATTAGTGAGAACCGAAGCCAGAGGATCGCGGTAAATGACCCTCACCCACTTGATAAAAACTTTGCATATACCAAACCATTCTAATGTACAGAAGAGATCCGGCCACTCAACCCAATCAAATGCGTTCTGTAATCTAAAGGGATCAATAATCCCTGGACAGATTGTTGTTGACACTTTTGGATCATATTGAGTAAATTCTAAACATTGAAGGAAGATCTGCGGCTCTTTATAAAGCATGTTTGGTCCTCTTTGGTCATGGAAGGCACAAAGTTTCCACCTTAATGCACTGATCTCAGACAGGATTTTGAGACTAACATTTTAAAGTGAGATTGGCGTGTAAGAAGCACAATCCTCCAGGGTCTTCCTTTCTTCAGCATCAGAGAGATATGAGCCTCTATTAAGGATGGAAGGAGGGATTTGTGACTGTATGAGTGATGGAACACGTTAAACATCAGCCCTGACAATAGGTTTATAAATTATTTATAAAATGTACTCGGAAATCCATCAGAAACGTGCGCCTTTACATTCTGAAGCTGCTTCACACCCGCCTGCGCTGACAATGGTGCATTAAGGCACAACATCTATTT
Organism: Chiloscyllium punctatum; assembly: GCF_047496795.1. NCBI lineage: Eukaryota > Metazoa > Chordata > Chondrichthyes > Orectolobiformes > Hemiscylliidae > Chiloscyllium > Chiloscyllium punctatum. The sequence goes on from NW_027309963.1 coordinate 365,487, forward strand.
AGGGGTTGCTCCTGGAAGACCCAGGTTCTTGAAAAATGACTTCATCTTAATCCATCTATCCTCAAAATGCTCAGTCTGAAATAATTCGGTGAAAAATCTCGGAGAGGAGACATTAATCTTTTTGGAATTGAAGGTAAGGATCCCAATACCTTCCCTAATTGAGGTAATGGCTTGAGGGGACGCTCGTTTTCCTGGCAAGATAGAATAAATACCTGCCTGGCTTATCACCATGTTCAAACAGCCTTTATTTTGCAAAAGTAAGTTCCTTCTTGGCTGTCTGTGTGAGCGTGGAATTCACTGTAGACCGAAGCGTTGTAATCCTTTGCAGCTTAGCCACTGACGACAATCACAGTATGCACTCTCGGCTGCCCTCAGCTTTGCCTCAAACCAGCGTTCCTGCTCCCCCTTCTGCTACATCATAAGGAATAATTATTCCCTTGGCATAAGCCTTAGCAATTTCCCATACAGTGGATGAGTTACTGGTTACATCTGAATGAATGGCTAAGAAAGATCTGAATTCGTTGCAGTGGTCAGCACAGTGGCACGATGGTTAGCACTGCTACTTTACAGTGCTATAGACCGGGGTTCAATTCCTGCCTCAGGTGACTGTTTGTGTGGAGTTTGCACGTTCTCCCTGTGTCTGTGTGGGTTTCCTCCCCCAGTCCAAAAATGTGTAGGTTAGCTAAATTGCCTGTAGTGTTCAGTGAATGGGTAAATGTCAGGGGGTGGGTAGGTGTGGGATATTTGGGCCGAAGGGCCTGTTTCTACACTCTAAGTGGCCTAATCTAACTACTCAATTAACCCACTAGCCTTAAGAATAAAGTGATGCATTTGCTAGTGTCTCGAATCTATTATATTGCCCTTAATCTTTATCAGTAAGTATACTGCTTCATGGTCAGAAATGGTAATATTCCCAATTGTGCAGGATGCCACCGAATCTAAGATTGTTGCACGAATGGGGAAGACATCAACCCTCGTGTGGCATTTACGCCGGTTAAAGAAGAAAATAAAATCCCGACTTGTGATGTGGATCTGCCTCCGGTCATCCACCAGCTCTCCTTCTGCACACATATCCACTCATTGCTTACATTATAATGGAGGTATTGGGGCACCTTTGGACATTCTTTCCACCGTGTGGTCCATAAGACTTTTGAAAGCTTCTAAAATAATGTGCCACGATGCAAGATAACTGACTTTGGAAAATGCATCTACCAGGAATTTAAGAGGTTATGCTGGGAGTGGGGGGGAAGGGGGGGGGGGGGGAGCGGGGTGGCAATAAACATTCAAAATGCTATATTCTTTACTTTTGTTCAATCCTTTGGGTATTATGAACCTCCCGTGAGTGTCAAATGCAATCTAGTTCGTTAAATGGAAGATTCTTTTTATCCATTATGGCTTCTCCCCTCCTAGTAATATTAAAAGACGAGAAATAAACCCGATCAAACCCGACATGCTGTAATGTCATATGTCCTTGTCATCAAGGTGCATCTCCTACAATAGGACAACATTCACCCTTTCTTTTTAAGACTAGAAAGTAAATTTTCCTCTTTTCTGGCCAATGGCTCACCTTAATGCTCCAGGTAGACCATTTAAACACATCATTACCCAGAACACACTATAGCAATATTTGAACTCGAGAGAGGAAGAACTCGAATTACTGATCATTAATAAACAAAGCCTCATAGAGCTTAAAAACTACACAAACTAAGGCTATTGCAACTGCCAACTCTCAAAACTTTCAAAAACTAAGCGTTTTAAGTAAATGGCTGGAATAGAGTTAGTTAGGGAACCACTTTGCCCGTGCTGTGATGCAGAGCCCAACAAAGCAGACCTTCCAGATCGCCACCATCTTGGATTTCCCCTTAACATTTTATCGATATTATCATTTCATTTTGCATTATATTCCTGGATGTGCTGGAGCAGTGTGATTATTTTTTTACCACTGTCAGCATTTCCCCAACACTGGACATTCCTTCCATTCCCCGATAATCCTTGACTCCGTTATTCTTTATGAACCTTCTGTCTGTGCCTCAAACATATTCAATATCTCTGCCTCCAAAGGTCTGCAGGGAAGAGAGTTTGAAATACTCTCACCATTGAGAAAACAAACAATAACTTCATCTGTGTGAGAGATTATTTTTGTCTCCTTACCTGAGAAACAATATAATTAAATTGGAAGCAGTTAGATGTTTCACTTCATGTATTCCAGGAATAATGGTCTTATATTATGAAAGTTTTAACAGGTTCCTCTTGGAATGAGAGGTGATCTTATTGAAACATATAAAACCTAGAGGAGAGTGATCAGATAGATACCCACTGGGTGCTTGAATAGTCCAAACTTCTTGTTGTTTTTATAGAATCTCTAGAGTGTGGACGCTGGACATTCCGTCCCTCAAGTCCACATTGACTCTCGGAACAGTATCCACTCCGGACCTGCCCCCCTACTCTATCCATGTAACCCTGCATTTCCAATGACTAACCTATATAACCTACACATCCCTGGGCACTATGGGAAATTTAGCATTGACAATCCGCTCTAAGCTGCATATCTATGAACAATGGGAGGTAACTAGAACGCTGGGAGGAAATCCACACAAACATGGGGAGAATGTTCAAAATCCACATAGAGGGTTGCCCGAGGTTGCAACTGAACGCAGCTACTTGGTGACGGGAGGTATCAGTGCTGACCACAGATCCACCATGCGCATCCGTAAGTTTTATTAGTTACTTGTGGCTAACTAAAGAAATCTGGCTTGTTCCTGTCACTGAACCTGACTCAGTCTGAGAACTTTATCATCGACCATATCACCAACCTGGTTACATTTAAAATTTGGTGTCAGCAATGGAGGAATGGGATGAGAAAAGGAAACAGTGACACCCTCCAACCTCCGTCAGAGCAGGAATTAGGATAAATTCACAAAGTGGGATTTCAGTAAAGTGGGAATTGTCTTTCACAGAAGTTTGGTGTGGCTGGACCTTTATATTACATCGAAGCTGGCTTTGTCTGATTTTCCATGGACAGGTGAGTCAGGGATAATGGTGCATGGAAAGAAAAGTGCAGCTGGGATCGCAATGAGATGAGCCATGACCTTATTTACTGGTGGAGTAGTGTGAAAGGGCCGAATGGCCCACTCGTGTCCCTCAGCCCTATGTTCTGATGTTCCATTCAGCTTTCGGACATGCTAAACAGGGGAAGATCGAGGCCACTCCGATGTTTCGGTGTAGTTTTGGAAATGTACTTGGAAAATCCAGACTGGATCAGGAAGTGACCACCACCCCCACGCCCCGAGTCCCTGTTTCCAGGCTCCCCCTCTCTGTAACTTCTGCTCCAGATGTGGGTCATTTTGCAGACCCAGATACGCTGGGAATACAGCCACATACCCCACCCAGGGTTAAAACAACAAATCCTCTGCTCTCCCTGAATGCAACATTGTACAAAACGATTTCCAGCAAAATAATCCGTTACTTTCCAAAAGCTAATTATGTGAAATTTAAAAATATGAACAGGAATAGGTCCATTGGTCCCTCAAGCTAACCCTGTCATTTAATAAGAACATGGCTGATCTACTCCAGGGCTCAACTCCACTCTCTTGGCGACTCCTTGTATCCCTCCACACCTCTCTGAGTTAGGGAGTTCCAGACATTCACCACCTTCGGAGAGAAGACATTACTCTGCATCTCAGATTGAAATCGATGTTCCTTATTCGGTATCTGTATCATCGAGTTCGACACTTTGCTCAAGAATGGAAACAACTTCTCAACTTCTACCTTCTCCAACCCCTTCTGTGTCTTGTAGCTTTCAGCAGTATCACTCCTCATTCATTTAAACCCCAATGAATTATCGCCTCACCATTGTAGAGATTCTCAATAACACAACCCTTTCTTCCCAGGAAACTACCTAATATATCAACCGAGTTCCTTGCTGCATCATCATGCTGACTTTATGTTTCATACACAGGAAGATTCGAATGCCTTTACTGTTCCTTTTCTGGAAGTCCTCTCCATTAAGTAACAGCCTGCCTTTTGATAGTCAGTGTCATCCTCAAACTCGGATGTATGTTGCACTCAGCTCACTCCTTCAGGCTGTCAGCTTAGATTGCAAAGAACTGATGCCATCAGACTGCTATTTGTGGTACTCCAGGCGATAAACATTTACCATAAAGATCCGTTAATCCTGACTCTTAGATTTCTGTGTTAAACAATCATCATCTCATGTTAATACAGTATCCGACGTCCAGGAGCTTCTGTTTTGTGTAAGAACTTTTGTTTTGTAATACCTTGTGGAAAATCTCTGGAAAGCCTCGTGTCCACCAGATCCCCTTTATCAAGTCCCATTGTTACAGTTACGGCATCTCCAGAAATACTTTTCATGATTTTACAGGGAAAAGTATCATTTCCTTTTCACAGACCCACCCTGACTCTGCGTGAAGCTTTTCTAAATGTCCATGCTTGCCAGGTTTTCCAAACTATACTAGTCCTATCTGTTTTCATTAGGTCCATGTGCCTCTAAATGTTTCCCATTCATATGTTTGTCCAAATAAGTTTTAAATGTTGTAGCTGTCCTTGCATCTCCCACTCTTCCTCTGGAAGCTCATTCCATACCCACACCGCCCTCTGTGGAAAGAAGCTGCCCCTTAGTCCCTTTTAAATCTACCCTCTTTCACATTTAACCTGTTCCCTTTGTTTGGATTCCCCTACCCTTTGGTAAAGACCTTGGCTATTCAACCTATCCATACCTCTCATGATTTTCTAAGTTTCTATAATTTCACTCCTCAACATCCTACACTCCATCTGATGGTAACTTAAAGAACAAGCGTTTAAAGATAAGCACTGCAAAATTGGAACAATATTAAAAATGACAGTTAACCAATTCTCAGCCCAAACGTCATACTGTGATTTGTTTTTCTCCATATTACAATACTAAGGCAGCATGAAACTCTTACTAGTGCTAATAAGAAGTCAAGCACCTGAATTCATTTATCTAAAGGGGGTGAAGAAAACGACAGTGAAAACGTATCTGTGGCCAGATCTATATAATACCACATGGTCAGCATTCTCCCTCCTGGCCTCCTTATAACTTTGTGTGGTTGTGTCTTTTTATCTTGCATTGCATAGAGAGAACCCTTTTCCCACATTCACACCATAAATTCGACCCGTTATACAAAATATTTTCGTTCACCACTGCTAAAAGCCCGTTTATCTTTTGACACACCCCCTTTTCCCTGCCACCCATTCTCCACATCTGGCAAGTGATTAAAATACCACTTTGCAATTGTATTCAGTTTTGAAGAATTGTCACACTGGACTGGAAACGCTAACTCTGTTTCTCTTCCTCTGCAGATGTTGACAGACCTGCTGAGTTTCTCCAGAAATGAATAGGCGCAGAACAATTTTTCAATTAAATAACTAATTATGGATACTGGAAATAAAAATAAAAATACCTATATATAAGGTTCACTGGAACTGAAAGTTTAACTCTGCATTCACTCCAGAAAATTCTGCAACATCTTTAGCAATTTTTTCAGCAATTTCTCTTCATGAACAATTTCCAACGACATATTATCAAAGATGCCCAAACATCCTGTCCAACATGGAGTGCTGTCCACTGGGATCTGAACAGTAACGCATGGTGACAAGTTCCTTGACTCTGAAACTGCATAAGGCTGGCATCACTGATACTGCAGAGCTCTGATTCGTGGTCAGGGAGAAAAACAGAAGGAAACACATTCATTTCAAATACAGAAGATGGCATTACTGCAAGGAAAAGATTCAGATTAGTACCCTAAATGGGTATTGTTTATGTAAAAATTTGTAGGCGTGACACCAAGTAAAGACTTCCAGTAGAATGAGAATATGACAATGGAAGTATTTCCGCATCAGAAACCAGAGTAGGTCACTGAATACAGGGCTGATGGGTGACTGGGTCTCGGTGTGAACTGAGGGGCAGTCAGTAGAATTGAATTGTACATATTGCAGCTAAACCTGGGTTATCATCTGATGCGGCAGATTTCAAAGACAACCTGTAACTTTTACCACAGGATAGTCGATCAATCTACCATTTCCATCAAGCCGATCCATGGGGCAGTGACGGGTATGGGCGAACATGGTTGGGTCGGAATCACGTGCACCTAAACCTGATGACAATCCATTAATGCTACCGCACTTGACTAGTTACACCACGAACAGCATGACTAACATCTGATACAGAGAGAGAGATTATTCCAAGACTAACAAATCAGATCTAAGCTCTGTCGTCCTGTCAAATCCATGCATAAAAGTCGATGGACCATTAAACAACTTACTGGAAGAGAGGACTCCACAAATATCCGCACTTTAAATAATGGAACATTGGTCTTCAACCAATTCAATTCACTGCACGTGACATGAAAAAACAGCTGGACACTGTAGATACGACTAATGCAGTAGGCTTTGACACCATTCCTACAATAGGACTGAAGTCTTGTGCTGCACAACAAGCCGTGCCCCTGGGGAAGCTGTTTCATTCCAGCTCCAACTCCGACATCTCCCTGTCAATGTGGAAAATTACTCAACTATATCCAATCCGCTAAGAGGAGGATTGCTGAACGTCTGTCATCCCAGAGATCAGTCTGGTCATCCTTTGCTGCTCTCCCTCAATGTCAGGTTTGTCCTCTATTAGGAACAGAGACCAAAACTGCACAAAATGCTGCACAATGTTCGAGATGGCGTCTCACCAAGGCCCTGTACAGTTGCAGTGAGATACTCTTACTCCTGTACTCAAATCCCCTGAAATGCAGGTGAATACAGCATTTATCTTCCTCCCTCTTTACTGCTCCCGCAATATTGCTTTCAGTGACTGGTGTACAGGGAGATCCAGATTCCTTTCAATGTTACAGCTCCCCACTTGCAGCGTCTATATACACTGGTCAACGTGCCAAAGACATTCCCAGTATTGACTCCTGGATTCAGAACTCACTGCCCTACAGGGACTCGGAGGGCTGCACAGAAATAAACCAAAATGCAACTTAACGTGCTTTATACAGCAACATTTTTCAACCACTCCATTTACAACTGATAGGCTGCCATTCTATTGTTCCCATCAAAGTACACAGCATGTCATTTCTCTCATTGCTCTCCATCCACCACGTATTTGCCCAGTCATTTCACTTGTCGCAGTCACATTGAAGATTTTTTACATCCTTCTCAGCCACTCACAAGCTGACATTGTTTAGTGCTGTCAGCAAACTTGGAAATATTGCATTTCAGACACTCGACCAAATATATCAGGGGTATTGGCAATAGCTTGCGCCCAAGCCACCATACTTGCTATATCCTCCTAGCCTACAATTTTTTTTAAAAAACGTTGTTTTATTCTTACTCCGTGTTTCCTGCCAGCTCTGCCCTTCGAAATCTATGACCACGTATAAGCCCCAGTCCCACAGGATTCGAATTTGCACAATAGGCTTGGGGCTTTATCAAAACTCGTTCTGAGATTCCACTCGTATTGCATTGATAGCTTCAACATAATTTTGCTAAAAGCCACTTTCTCAAATATGATTCCCATTTCGTAAATCTCTATTGACTTTGTCTATGCCCATTAGTTTCAGTCCGATACATTCTCTAAACTGGTTAGTTGATAATTTAATCCGTTTTTCTCACCAGAATAAGTTCCCTCATATTACTTGGAAGTTTTCTTTTTTGTTTTGTTTTCCTCTGTGAAGGCATAACTGAAGTATTTGCTCCATAGTCCTGCCATTTCCCGGTCCTCAATTATTTGGTATCAAACTGTAGGAAAGCTGCACATTTTTTCTATTAATTTTGCCATTGACATATTTTCAGAAAATATTACAAGTTATGTCTTATAAATTTTGTTAAGATATTCTTCAGAAACCTATCAATTCGTATTTTAAGGTACTCAGTGATTGGCCTTCCACAGCCATACAATCACAGAAGCAAAGAGTCTGTACTATCAGAAATGCAGGACGGTCTACATTAGACCAACTTTCCGACACAATACCCGTAGCCGTGAATCCTAAGACATTTCAAGTTCACTGCCGTGCATTTTCTCATGGTTTTGAGGTTACCATGACAACTCCCCTATCAAGACGTGCATTTCAGACACGGACACCCTCTGGGTGAAAAGCAATCCTCAAATCTTCACTAAACTGCAAACCCTTCACTTTAAAAGTGTGGCCCTTTGACTAAAAGGAACAGATGCTGTCTATCCACCCTGTCCATGCTCCTCATAATCCTATCCTTCTGAATCATGGTCCCCTCTGCCTTCTCTGCTCCAAACCAAACACCCGAGCTTATCCAGCCCCTCTCCGTAGCTGATATGTTCCATCCCAGGGGGCATCCTGGTAAATCTCCTCTGAACCCCGTCCAGTGCAGTCACATCCTTCCTGTAATGTGGTTCCCAGAACTACAAACTATTCAATCTTAGCCTCAGCAAAGTTCCGTATAGCTCTTATAATCTGTGCCTCAATGAATCAAGGTTATGTTTACAGTCCATGATGCTTTCCCAAATTGTGTATTATCCTGTCCATCACATTCAGGGATGTGTGGAGAAGCACCCTCTGAGTTTTCTAGTGTGCTGCCGTTCATTGAGTCCTCCCCTGTTTGTTTCCTTCTTCCAAAGTGTATCACCTCATGTTTATCAAGGTTACATTCCATCTACCATTGATCTTCCCAGCTGATCATTCCATCTGCCGTGTGCCGTAACTTAAGGCCATCCTCCTCACTGCCAACCAACCGGCCGATCTGTGTATCAAACACAAACTTACTTATCACACTCCCCACCCCTTGTCCATATTCACCGCTACATCATTTATGAATACCACAGATATTAAAGTGGAAAATCACACAACATCAGGTTGCAGTCCAACAGATTTATTCAGAGGCAGTAGCTTTCGATGCGTTGCTTCTTCATCATGTGATTGTGCGCTTTGATGAAGAAGCAGCAATTCAAAAGCTCGTGCCGCCGAATAAACCTGTTGGACAATAATGTGGTGTTGTGCAATTTATAACATTGTCCACACAGTCCAACACCAGCACCTCCGAATCACATATAATAAGGGACACAGCACTGATCCATATGGTAAACCATTGGACACTGGCCTCCAGTCACACAGGCAGCCGTGTACCACCACCTTCTGTCTCCTACAACTCAAGTTCATTTGGATGCGACTTGGCAAGTCACTAATGAGTCCGACTTATTCCCTGGTTATTCTGTTCGGCTGGAGACACTTGTAGACTATCTGAGAATTCTCCCTCATCTTGCTCTGCCAGCAGGTTTCCATGCTGCGGTGTTAGTTAGTCCCCTACACGTGCAGAATTTCCTCCTTATAGCAGTCTAAAATGGTCGTTCTTAATCCTGCCATCATTGGTCTTGAATGCGGATTAGGCAGCCGTAGAAACATCCTGTTAATTTCCAACTTGTCGCATGTTTTGTGAATTTTATAAATTTCACAGTGACTCACCTCTCATTCTTTGAAACTCTAGAGAACACAGACCGACTTCCCTCATCACGCAATCTCGCCAATTGAGGGATTAATCTGGAGAATGTCCATTGTACTTCGTCTGTGATCATTATGTTCTTTCTCAGATTTGATCACCAAAACTGTACTCAGTATTCCAGGTACAGTACTCACCAACACGCTGTTAAACCGATTCAACATGTCTTTACATCTATATTCAGACTCCCTTAAAGGAAGGCAATCCAAAGTTTAACTTACCACTTGCATATATTCCTCCAAATACCCTTCACATTCATTGCATTTACGAACTCATTGTGTGCGTTCTTATAGAAATCCTTCTGATAATCTAAAATATGCCAATTCTACTGGTTCCCCATTACCTATGCTGTAAGCATCAATTTCAAACAATTCCAAAGCTTGCCAAGTATGATTTCCCTTTCAGAAATACATACTGATTCTCTCCAATGTTGCTTTTAATTTCTAAATAACGAATATCACATCCTATATAATAGATTTCAAGAGTTTCCAACAAATGTCAAATTAATTGATCTGCAGTTCTCCACACTGTCTCTTCTTCCCTTTGTAGATGCTTGAATCCCTTCCATTCGTTGAAAGTGCTTGGATCACGTTTACTCATTTCCAGCGTTTTCAGCAACACATGTTCAGCTCTGATCTCCAGCATCTGCAATCCTCACTTTCTTCTGGTTGATTTTTAACCTACTGCGAATCCTCTTACAAGGATGCCTTCCGTGAAGAAGCTCTCTTCCTTCCTTTACAAGGATTTCAGTGATTCCCTCTCTCACTGCAACCCCCAGGTCATCTAACCTCCTTCCACCTATCGCATTTCCAACGCCCCTCCCCAAGTCCCTCCTCCCTGCCTTTTATCTTACACTTTCCTTATTCCTGAAGAAGGGCTCATGTCCGAAACTTCGATTCTCCTGCTCCTAGGATGCTGCCTAACCTGCTGCGCGTATCCAGCAACACATTTTCAGCTCTGATCTCCAGCATCTGCAGTCCTCACTTTCACGTTCACTCATGTCCATTTATCTGCAATGTCTTCCACACTCTGCAGAATGCACTGGAAAATAGAACACAGTCATCGACAGTGCAATGGATACTTCTATAAGCGATTTATTTCTGAAGACTGGTATGAGGTAATTCTGGTTTGTCAAGCTTAGCAATGCTCAATCCAGCTGCATGTTCAATACTGCCTTGTTACTGATATTAATTGACTTTATGTCTTTCGTTCCACAATACCTGTATGATCACTTCGTATTTCAAGGTGATTTTCTCGATCTTCCTCCATGAAGTCAGAAGCAAAGTAACTGGTCATTTCCTTGGCCATTTCCCTGTTATACACAATAATCCCATCTCTCCTGATTGCAGATTTCCACATTTGACTATGCTTTTTTTTTCTCCTTTGAAATATAGACCATAGATATATGCAGTCTTTGTGTTCCTGTTTGTTTGCATGCATGTTCCCTTTTTGATTTGCTTACCAGTTTCATGGCGCTCCTTTTCTTGATCGTAAATTTCTGAGAATTCTCAGGATTCCACAATGTCTAGAATTCTTCTGAAATCCCTTCCTGTGATTAATATAATCTTTAATTTGTTATGCTAATCATTGTTCACTCACTTTCTCACTCTTTGGTGTTTTTTTACCTGAAATAAATAGACATATTTTTTAGAATTTGTAGTTGTTCTATAAATTTCCTGGTCCTGACCAGATATATTCAGGAACACTGCACGAGGAAAGGGAAGAAATAGCAGGGGCCCTGGTTGATACTTTCGCATCATCGGTAGCCAACGGGTGAGGTCCTGGAGGACTGGAGGATAGTGAATGCTGTGCCCTTATTCAAGAAGGGCTGTAAAGCAAAATTGGGGAACTATAGACCAGACAACCTAAAATCTGTAGCAGATAGGTTACTTGAGAAGATTCTGAGACAGAAGATATACATGCATTTGGGAAGACAGGGCTTTGTGAATGGGGGATCATGGCTCACAAATTTGTTAGAGTGCTTTGATGAAGTGACCAGTTATTTTGACAAGGGCGTGGTAATACACATATCTGTGATTTACATGAGAATGTACAGGCATGATTTGTAAGTTTCAAGGTGACACTAAAATAGGCGGGATTGAGGACAGTGAGGAAGATTATCAGAAATTTCAGAAATTACAGCAGTACCTTGATCAGGTAGGGAAGTGGGCCGAGAAATGGCAAATGGATTGTAATACAGATAAGTGTAAGTTCTTGCATTTTAGGAAGTCAAAACAAGCTAGGGGTTTCGTGGTGAATGGCAGGGCCTTAAGGAGTGGAGTGGAACAGAATGACCTTGAAATTCCAGGTGCACGGCTCTCAGTACGTGGAGTCCCAGGTAGACAAGGCAGTGAAAAAGTCATTTGACTCACTGGCCTTCATCAGTCAGAACACCGAGTATTGAAATTAGAGAGTTATGTTGCAGTTATACAAGATATTGGCGAGGCCATACTTGTAGCGTCATGTTCAGTTTTGTTCACTTTGCTCTAGGAAGGGCGTTATGAAACTGGAAAGAGTGCAGAAAAAATTTACAAGGATGTTGCCAAGATTCAGTGGTCTGACTTATAGGGAGAGGTTGGACAAGCTACGAGTTTTTACTTTAAAATGTATGAGATTAAGAGGGATCTGATAGTAGTGTATAAGCTCATGGGAGGCATGCACTCAGTCGTTTTTTTTCTCCAGGATTGGGCAATCACGGAATAGAGGGCATCAATTTAAGGTCAGAGGGGAAAGAGTAAAAGGGATGTTGAGGGGCAATTTCTTTTACACACAGGGTGGTACACATATGGAATGAGCTGCCAGCAGAAATTTTTGAGGCGGGTACATTCACAAAATTCAAAATACATTTGGACAAATACATAGGTAGGAATGGATTGGAAGGAAGTGACTGGGAAATGGGGTTAGTGTGAATGGACATTTTCTTCGGAATGGAACTGTTTGGGCCGAATGGCCTGTCTCCGTACTGTAAGACTCTATGAGTCTAACAACCACTGAATGTTATATTGTACGTCCCCAATTCACTTGACCCGCTAGTGTCTGGGCTTCCAAAATGTTTGACCAGAATGTTCAAAATACAACATATTTTGTATTATGTGTAATATACAACATATTAATGTCACTATTCCACTAAAGCTGCTTCAGAGCAAGGTTAGTAATTAGTCCTTCCGACCAGGCAACACCAAATCCGAAATAATCTGCTCTCTCGTTTGGTTCACAACATAATCTTCAACCTACCTGATATACACTTATGGAATTTATTGTTCACAACATTGGCAGTCAGTTAGTTAATGCAGTTTCGATGCAACTTGACACCATCCATTATTACTGCAGAACCGACGAGTATTTGTTACTCATTCACAGGAAGAGGGCTGAGCTGGATAACCAGCATTAACTGGCCATGCCAGAGCGCAGTTAAAAGTCAACAGCGTTGCCTTGGATCTGGAGTGACATGCAGGCCAGACTAGGCAAGAACAGCCGTTTCCTTCCCTAAAGGACATCAGTGAATCAGATGAGTTTTTCCAACAATCAAAAATGGATTCCTGATCATCATAAACCCTTGATTCCAGATACTTATTGAATTCAATTTCCACAATCTGCCATGTCAGGATTTGAATCCATGTCCCCAGAACATTACCTGTGTCTCTGGGTTAAGAGCACCGCGATAATATGAGTATGTCATGGCTTCCCTTTCAATATAGTTGCATGGCTAATTTCCAGAGTATATGATGCAAGGTATTTGTGCGACAGTTTTTGTTCATATACATAATGCAAGTTTGCTTCTCCTTGCTATTTGTAAGACCCAAACAAACTGATTCTGTGGAATCTGAGGGACAGAGCCTGTGTCGTTATTAGTGATAGACTTGTATAAGACATTCGGGGAAACTCACCTCGATGCTGAGATGATTTGAAAGAAATGACCAGCAATACAGGACAAGCATCAATATTCACCCCGCTCTATCAGGATAAGTGTCACCGTATATTCTCACTGCTCACTCACACTCACTGCACATCTCTTATAGCACCTATTCTCGACCAACGTTCACACTCTATCTCCAAATAAGGCTCAAGCACGACCACTCTCACTGTTGAATTCAGCACCTTCCCTCCCCCACATTTTCTGTCCCTGACGCAATCGCCCGCAAATAATAACAAGCATGGATACAACACTGTGGACAGATTCCCTCCGGCCATCTCATCATGTCACACCTCGCCTTCCCCAGCAATAACAGCAGGGCCACCCACTACCAGCTTCACTCATTACCTCCCTTTCTCCCATTCCAGGAGAAACAGCCTGGAATAGGACAGAAAGCGCCAAGCCGAGTGGTGGAGTGCTGGATAATTCTTCCATCATTCCTCTACTCCGACATGTGGGGAGGATCCTGGAGAGAGCCGGAGAGGACCAGGAGGCCTTGTGTGGAGATTCTGAAACATCCACGTCCCGCCAACCGAATAAGGAGCAGTGTTCAGTTAAGAACAATTCTCAATTCAAACTTACTGTCAATTCCAACCTCATCTCCCTCACTTGCAGAAGAACAGATACCCAATTGCACAGACATGCAGGCATTGAAATACACAGAAGTATTAGTAAATAGCCCAATATATTAACATGCACAATGCATACAAGAAGATAAGCATGCACACACATAGGAGCACACAAAGACATATACAGCCACACACAAATAGACACAAACACAGATAGAAACACTCAGCCTGATACAAAGACAGACAGACATAGTCACACAAATACACAGATAACAAGCACATCGACACACACATACATAAATCCGCATTAAGACACAGACATGAGTGCCATTAAGACACAAATAAATACGTTTTTGATTTATAAGGAGATCAAGGATTCTAGGGAGAAGGTAGGAGAATGATGTTGCGAAACATGTTAGAAATGACTGAATAGCATATCCGACTCAATAGGCCAAATGGTCTAATTCTGTTCCCTTTTTAATGCTCTGTGGTGTTATGAGGTATTCTCTTCCTGAGACAGCAGCAGCAGCATATTTGATTGGAAAGAGTCAGTGGTAATTTGGGAAAAGGTTGGAGGGCACAATGGTTATGCCGATTCCTAGTTATTGTACCACTATATCCGAAAAGGGGCAGTAATTTGATGTGAGGTTAACACAGTCTTTAAAATATGGGTCGCACAACGAAAGAAGGATGTCCCTTTCCCTTTAATGTTGTGCTGTCTGTGGTGTCCTCATCCTCAGGAAGCAGTGAAGACTCGGTTAATGAAGGTATTCTAGGTTGACCTTGACTGATCTTTGCCGGACAGGAAAGTTAATGTTCATTGGAAACAAACAGGAAACGGATGGTCAGACGCACTCGGATCAGCCATGAGCATTCTGAATGGTGCCGCCAAATGGCCAACTGCTGCCCCTATCCCATGTGTTGTTCCCTCAATCCACGGTCCCGTCCGTTACAATGATATACTACTGCCCCTACCCCTTGTTTTGTTCTCTCAATCCACCCCTCGACGTTGTTACAGAGATATACTGCTGTCCCTACCCCATGTGTTGTTCTCTCAATCCTCCCTCGAGTCTGTTACAGAGAAATACTACTGTCCCTACCCTATATGTTGTTCCCTCAATCCACCCTCGATGCTATTACAGAGATATACTGCTGTCCCTAACCATGTGTTGTTCCGTCAATTCACCCCTCAATGCTCTTACAGAGATATACTGCTGTCCCTACCCCATGTGTTGTTACCTCAATCCACCCCTCGATGCGATTACAGGGTAGAGGAGCATCCCATTCAGCCAGACTGGATCGTTACAAAGAGACGGGAGGAGACCATTTTGTCCCTCCAAAAAATTACACACGACTATAGGATGAAGTAATTCAGCTCGTTGTGTATATTACCCAGCACAGGAGGAGGCCATTCAACCTGCCCGAGCTGCTGCACAGGAAAAGGGATTCTGTCACTAACAGGGAATATACAGTTGAGATATATGATTTATTTTAACAAAACTGAAACTCCTTTTGCCTCAGAGATCTATGTGGAGTCATCAATGATCAAGAATCTATGTCAAATATCTGGATGAATGTACTGAATTGATTAAAGCTGAATTACCTTTTGCACCAAAATTATCATTCGATATATCTTCAAATGGAGGGAGTGAATCTGCATTATGATGTAGACAGGGAAGATTAGTGAGCATACCCTCAGCAGAAATAATATAACGTGAGTTGCCTATTGCAGTCGAAAACGATTTAACTGGAGAGAGATTGCAGACCTCTGTGATGCAGATGTTTTTCATATTCTTGGTACATGAATCATATGGAGTCTGTTTGCAGATGCACCAAAAGATTTGGAAAGTCAATGGAATGATGCTGTTAGTGGAAACGGGTATTGGGTTTAAATAGGAATGTTCCACTGCATTGGTGAGACCACATCAGATACACTGGGTGAAGTTTTGATCCGCTAAACTAAAAAATAACGGATACAATTCCTTTCAAAGATCTTACTCATTCCTGAAATGAAGGCCGTTTGTTATTAGATTAGATTAGATTACTTACAGTGTGGAAACAGGCCCTTCGGCCCAACAAGTCCACACCGCCCTGCCGAAGCGCAACCCAACACACCCATACCCCTACATCTACCCCTTACCTAACACTACGGGCAATTTAGCATGGCCAATTCACCTGACCTGCACATCTTTGGACTGTGGGAGAAAACCGGAGCACCCGGAGGAAACCCACGCAGACATGGGGAGAATGTGCAAACTCCACACAGTCAGTCGCCTGAGGCGGGAATTGAACCCGCTGGCGCTGTGAGGCAGCAGTGCTAACCGCTGTGCCACCATGCCACCATGCCGCCCATTATCGGGGATTATTTATTCAGATCTTAGATGAGAAATCTTATTGAATCACGATTTTCAGAGAAGTCTTTCAGCTGGATATATATTTTCTCTTGTTAAGAAGACCAAAGCTAGATGATAATTTTTTGAATGAGATGCATTGTTAGAAACACAAATATTATGAAGACATCAGCCCATTTTTAAAAATTTCGCAGACGCATATAAACATGTCATCAAAGTATAAAGCGGGCACATTTTTTCTTTTGCCAATGAAAAGCACTCTCCACAACAACAGCAATGATGCTGCACACAGCATATAGTCTATTATCATCCATTCTGGAGAATGTACATGGAGAGTGCGCATGGTCCAGTTTGGTGTTCAGTTGACATTATTGTATTTTTCCGCACAGAGACTGAGGAAAATATTACCTGCCTCAGGAGCAGCAGCCAATTGGTCTCTCTCTCTCTGACTTTGTTCTGCCCGAAAACAAGGTGTGATAGCAGAAAAATCCTGAATCATTTTTACCACTCGTGGAGGACTCCCAATGAGGATTCATAGGAATCTCTGCACAACTCGAAGCAAAGGGAATTCAGCCAAGTTCAACTGTTCAGGGAAGAAATCCACATTCACAAACATTTGTGTGAACAGAATAATTTCAATGACAGAAAAAACATTTGGGAAAGTATCATTTTACCATTTGTTCAGAGTTCACCTTTCTGTGTCTCAGATTTTTCAAGAAAATTACCCAGTCCGATGCCTGTATCATTGGACACAGCACTCAACTGGTTACATTTAAAATTTGCTTTCACCAATAGAGAAATGGGAAAAGACATGAGTGATCCTCCAACATTGGTCAGAACACGACCAAGAGATTTTCAAAGGGTTGTTAAGGTGTGAATTCCCTTCCACAGATGATTGTGATGCCTGGATATTTCCATTTGTTCAAAATTGTCTATTTAAGATATTTGAGAGACAAATGAATGTAAGGAAATGGTACACTGACAGAAAAGTGCTGTTGAGACCTTAATCAGACCACAGTGCATGGTAGAGCAGTGACAAAGTGTCTGATGACCCACTCTTGCTCCACTGTCCCGTGTTAATAAGATGCATTCAGCCTCTCACAGCTCCTGCAAGGTGCAGATGGTGGCCACTTGCTCCAAATACCCGTTCCACAGTAACACAGGATCTCATTAATCCCTCACAACTGTCACACAGAGATTGGTACAGATTGGAAAATGTTATTTAGAAATCGAGGCTGGGTACGAAAGACGCCTCTGGTCTCTTTACATAGTGCCCCCTCTCTGCAACTTGTGCTTCATTTGTTGGTCTTGGTCTAGACTAGGATTCGTTATGAATAAAGCTCCATACCTCACTCAGAGATGACTCAAAAATACTTTGCTCTCTCTGATTAGAACATTCAATAACAGAACATCCAGGAAAATTACAGCTATTTACTTTGAAATTACAGAAAATGAGAACATAAGGAACAGGAATAGGTAATTCGGATGGTCAAGCTATTGTATACGATCATGGCTAATCTACTGTTATCATTAACTCCTCCTTAATGCCCAGTTCTTTACCCCATCCCCCACCCCGGAACTCTGACAGGTGAAAAAACTATGTACCACCTCTTTAAATACTTTCAGTGATGTAGCTCCCCTAACTCTCTCGTCCAGATAATTCTTGACATTGATTATCCTCTGTGAGAGGAAAACACTCTCTACACATGCACCGTCACCTATTAATATGAACAAGAGGTGAACACAGGGGCTCAGGAAAGAGTGAATGGCCTTGATATCAAGGCAGTGTTTGACATGAGGATGTCATCGAGACCACCTAAATATTTGAGCTTACTTGGAATCGGGTGTAACCTCCCCACTGGTCGGGGTCTTCCCGAGTACAAAGAAAGATGTTTGTGGTCGGTGGCCGACAATCGTCTCAGTCCCGGGACATCTCCTCAGATTAATTTCCTCAGCAGAAACATCTTCAGCTCCTTCGTCAACGTCTACGTACCCCAACTCCCGGCGCCCTGCATCCATCACAAGATCCGAAGCGGGGTGATCACTGAAGATGACACAATATTCCGAAAATTTTGTTCCACCTCAGCTCCTGAACCAGTCTGTGTCCATGTGCAGCAAGACCCAAAGAACATTCAGGTTTGTGCTGTTAAAGTGTCAGTAACATTCATGTAACAGCACGGCCAGACACTGCACATTTCCATAGTTAAAAGAGGAGCTTATTCAGCATCTCAAGCTGTTTACACACGGATATGTGAAGGCCGTTCAGTCCATCGAAACGACTGAACAAGAAGAGGGACAACCCATTCAATCCTCCAGCATGTTCCAAAAGAAGAGGAGGGGTCTGGTCACCATTTTGAGCTGTTAAACAGGAATAGGCAGAGCCCAATCAGACCCCTAAACCTGTGCTATGGAACCAGGCGGAGACTATTCATCCCTCGAGGCACTTATACAGGAACAGGACGGTGTCATTGATGCTTCATCCAGAAAAACGAATGGAGCAGAGACTGCACTCATAGACTGCTCACATTGTTTCTCGTGGCTCCATTGCCTGCGGAACAAATGAAACTTTAACGTGTTTTGCCAGCAGTGAGGAAGGAAGCCAAATGTTTTGTGCCAAGCCTCAAGGAGGCATCTTCCATCTCCAAGAAGACAAACCCATGTTCTCCGTGGGGCCAGAAGCTTGTGGGAATAGTTAACTGTTTTAGAATGAGGTATTGTGGCTCCTGTCGGGATGGTGGATAACGTGAAGTTCGAAGCATGATCACACACCAAATGCACTGTACTAATGTGGGAAAAGTTTAGTCAAAACTGACTCAGTCTCTCTCAATCGAAATGGGGTGTTGCGTGGAGTGAGAGGAACATTCTCAGAGGCTTTTAAGCCATCGAGAATCACGTATACCAAGTAACAAGCAAGCCATGGAATTTATCACCGTATCACTGTCTGTTTTGAATATAATGAGTGACTGTCCATCCCCTTAAGATTCAATGACATCACCTCTTATTCTCTCCAAGCACTACAGATTAATCCTCATGCACTCCCGATGGTACAATTATTCCAACAATTAATCTGGTGAAACTCCTTTACACTCTTTCTGCCAAGAGGATTGTTTCTTATAAAGGAGAGAAAATCTGTGCACACTACCCCAAATACTATCTCAACAACACTCTCAGGGTTGATCCCAATTATTCTGTTTCCTCACTGAGCTGTCTCAGCTTTTTCCTGTGCCGTAAAAGGCCATTCCTTCTCTCTACACTGCGAATGATGTGGAATTTTGAAGTTTCTTACATCTTTGCATCAGTCATCACCACAGGTGTCGATGGAGATGAATATCACTCTCGGAGGGAGACTCAGTCAGAAAGAATTCGCTCGTAACAGGGAATGGTCACCTACCTGAATGGAAATGACTTACAGGAATATGGAAATCAGACAGAGGAAGGGAGCTAGCTTTCCTTTTGTTCGTCCCTCACGGGATGTGTGCAGCCCTGGACAGGCCAGCATGTTATGCCAAACTTGAACTGCGTGGCTGTTTCAGCTGTTCTACAAGACAGTAAAGAGTAAACTACATTGCTGTGGGTTTTCAGTCATACAGAGACCGGACAGGAAAGGATAACCCATTGCCTTCTCTAAAGGACATGAGGCAAACAGATAGGCTTCCGTTGAAAACAAGTGGTGATGATTCCATTTGCATTCAATCAACTTCCTTTATGAGACACCAAAAGATCATTATTCTGTCCCTTTCAATTATGAGTCAATGGCTTGACCACCATGCACTGTCTGCCCATCTGACAGATTCTGTGGAGAGAACAAATTAACCATATCAAGTGCAAATATTTTGTGACGGAAGCATAGTTAGATGAGAGTTGAAACGGTTATATCTGGACTTAACAAAGGCACAAACGATGGATTATTCAACAGTTGCACTGAGGCTGAGAAGGAGACTGAAATATCCTGATAGTGGTCCTGGGCAGGGTTGGTGAGTGGGGAGAATATGTAGAAATGTAAATCTGAATGGAGATAAAAAGATCATAGAGTTTGAGAAGAGTCTGTTTTTTCCTCGGGTATTGTCGACTAAGTTGTGAATAGTAATTTACCAGTTATAATTTGCAAGGAATAACATTTTTGACTGGATTTGAAACTGATGAGTTCCAAAATCTAAAATTTAAATATGAACAGCAATTCAGTTCAACTCTGTTTAATGGTCAGATGGAATGACTTACCAGGAACACAAACTATTAGTGAGGATGGGAAAGTAACCACCTTGAATAATTCAAAGGACACCTTCGATCCGTGAGGCTAATGATATCCAAGGCTGAGAAAGATAGTAAAGACCCCAGGATAAACTCCTGTCCGTTATTGTAATATTCCAGTCTAATGTTCTCAGACTCTGATCCATTATTGGAACATTCCAATCTAATGATCTCAGATGCTGATCTGTTGTTAGAACATTCTAATCTATTGTTCTCACATTCTGATCTCTCCTCCCCCGTCTCTCGAGCTGCTGATACCTGTTAGTTCTGTCGGTGATACTCCCACCCATACTATGGGATAACACATTGAACTGAGTCCCTAATTAATAGAAGAGGCAAACCTTCCAGTGACACATTTAGGATCCACAGAGACTGACATCAATCACAGTCGCTGAACAAATAGCTCCAACCAACGCCTTTTAATTCAATGCTGTCTTATTAAATTTCAAAACAATGATGTTTTCTTTGCATTCTGGATGGGGTATGTGAGGGTGACTGGTGGAGAAAATGTTGAGGCTGGTACATCAATTGAGTTTAACCATTCAATCTGCCTTGTACATGGGAGCAATGCCATAGGTTTATCAGAATGTAAACATGCTTCTCTATTTATAAATGGAAACATACATTCTGTAACTACTGACCAAGCATTATAATTTCAATTAAATATTGAGACAATTTTTATAGTGCATGATCTGTGGAATGTATGCCTGAGACAACGTGGGGTTAAAACAGACAAATGGCATGGATATGTTAACAGAGAATTGTACTTGACGTGTGCAACTCAGTTTGATATTCCAGGATCAGAGAGGGTCGATGAGGACTGTGCCATTGATGCATTCGATATTAAATAACTGTGTCGAAGTGTCATTTATTGGAATTTAATTATATTGTGATTGTGGCATTGTGCAGGAGTCAGAAAACAGAGAGAATTGGGGGACATGGCAGTTCAGACTGGAGGGAGGGACAATAATATTCCCCAGTCATCAGTATTGGAATGTTGCGCTTTATAACTCATATGAAGAACAGGTTCAAGGATACTTCTAAAGTGAGGAATGAGGACTGAAATCTGTTTATTGAACACAAAATACAGGGACAAAATGATTTTCTGTCCATGCTAAACTATGGAAAGTGCATAGAGATAAGATATTTAAAATATACTCAAGATATTGAGCTACATAAATTGAAATGGATATTACAAAACCATGGAAGTGGTGTGCAAACTTTATCAATCATTATTTGACCCACGGCTGAGATGCTGATTCCCCCTGCATCCCTGCTTCCAATCTGTCTCGCCCTGTCAGTGTTTTATATATTTCACTGAGATCTCCATTCACTTTCCTAAACCCCATGGAATACAGGCTGGGTCGCCTCAAACGTTGCTCCCACAACAAATCTGTCATCCCAGACATCAGTCTGGTCGTTTTTCACTGCTCTCCCTCAATGTCAGGGTTGTCGTTTATTAGGTAAGGAGTCCAAATCTGCACACAATACTTCATAATGTTCGAGGTGGGGTCTCACCAAGGCCTTGTCCATCTGCAGTAAGGCACCCTTCCTCCTGGACTCAAATCCTCCTGTTGTGAAGGTAATCACACCATTTATCTTCCTAACTGCTTTCTGTTCCTGCAATAATGCTTTCAGTGACTGGTGTACAGGGAGATCCCAGATCCTTTACAATGTTACAGCTCCCCACTTGGTGGGTCTATGTACACTGGTCTGTGTGCCAATGTATTCCCAGTATTGGCTCCTTTCTTCAGAACTCACTGCCCTGCATGGAACTCGGAGGTCTGTCCAAACAAAAACAAAACAAAGCGAGTGTAGTTCCCTTTATAGATCGAACACTCCCTTTTCAAACGTTACTATGGCATTCTATTGTTCCCAACAAAGTAGTCAGCATCACATCTATCCACACTGCTCTTCACCTGCCACATATTTACTCTTACACTCCATTTGTCTAAACCACCTTGAAGTTTTTTTTCACATCCTCCTCACTTTTCAAGATCCTAGTTTCCCTCAGCAGACTTGGAAACTTTGCATTTGATTCCCTCAACCAGGTGTTTGAAATGTATTGTGAATGTCTGGAGCCCAAGCACCAATAATTGCGATGCCACACGAGCCTTCCAAACTGAAAACCATTCATTTCTTTCTACTCACTGGTTCCTGTCAGCTCTCCCATTGTAACACCATGTCCATATATTATCCCCTATCCCAGCTGCTTTTACTTTGCACACGATGCTTGGGACTCGATTAAAACTCTTGCTGAAAATCCAAGTTCAGTGCCTCTATTGTTTTAAGTAGCTAATCTACCAGTCAGTTTCACAAATATGTTTCCCATTTCATCAATATGTATGCCCATTATTTTCATTCCAATACTTTCTCCAAATTAGTTTATTTACTAATTTCATTCCATATCCTTTTCTCATCATCCATATCCTTTTCTCCTATTGCTGGGAAGGCTTTGTTTATGTCGTTTGCTGTGAAGACAAAAGTGAAGTTGTTGTTTCATTTTTCTCTGTTCTCCATTCTCGATTCCCTGGTTTCAGACTGGAAGGAAACTGACACCTTGACTAGAAAAGAAACAGCTGTTGTCTGTTCACCCTGTCCATGCCCCTTGTAATCTTAAACCTGAATTACTTACCCACTCAACTTTCCCTGCTCCAAACTAAACAACTCAAGCTTTTCCAGCCTCTCCCCACAGCTGATATGCTTCATCCCGGGGAACATCTTGGTGAATCTCCTCTGCACCTCATCCAGTACAACCACATCCTTCCTGTAATTTGACTCCCAGAACTGCACACAGTATTTAATTTGGCCTTACCAAAGTGTTATATAAAACTCTTACAATCTTTAGGTAATTGAATAAAGGCTTTATCTACGGTCCTGCTTAACTAATAAATGATCATATTCAGTCACATTCAGGGATGTGTGGAGAAGCACCCGTTGAGCTTCCTAGTGTGCTGCCATTCATGGAATCCTCCCCTATCTGGTTTCTTCTTCCAAAGTGCATCACCTCATATTTATCAAGGTTACATTCCAACTGTGATTGACCTGCCCATCTAACCATTTCATGTATATCTTCCTGTAACATAAGTCCTCTCACCTCACTGCCAATCACCCGACCAAACTTTATGTCAAACACAAACTTGCTTATCACACACAACCTCCCCCCCCCCACCCCCCTAACCAACTTCACATTCGTAACACGTATGAATACCACAAATAATAAGGGACACAGCACTGATCTCTGCGGTACACCAGGGAAATTAGTCACCAGTCACACAAACAGTCTTCTACCACGAAGCTGATTTTGGATGCAACTTGGTAAGCCACTAATACGTCCTACCTGTTCACTAGTTATTCTGTTCCACTTGAGGTACCTGTAGAATATCTGGAATTCTCATTAATCTTGCCCTGCCAGCAGGTTTCCATGTACCAATGTTAGTCAGTCCCCTCCGAGTGAAGAACGTACTCCATCTTATGGTCTTAAATGACCTGTCCCTTATCCTGCCGTTATTTGCTTAAATGTAGAGTAGACAGCCAGAGATACATTCTGTTTACTTCCACCTTGTCACACAGTAAATTTTCTAAATTTCACTGTTCTTTAAAACTGGAGAGGTCGCATGACAAGTCTCCCCATCAGAAAATCTTGTCATCTGAGAGATAAATCTGGAGAATGTCCATTGCACGTCCTCTGTGATCAGTGTACTCTTTCTTACATTGGGTTACCAACGCTGTATACGATACTCCAGGTACTCTCTCACCTACAATCTATACAACTGCTTCATGATGTCTTTACATTTATATTCACATTCCCTAAAACATATTCCAACCTAACTTTAACTTTCCAATTACATATATTCCTCCACATACTATTCACGTTAATTGCATTTACGAATTCACTATGCGATTTCTCACAGAAAGACTTCTGAAAATCCAAAAACACAACTTCCACTTGTTGTCCATGGTTTATGCTGCAGGAACAAAAAACCTCAAATGGGAATTCTCTTCGCCAGAAGTTTCATCCGAAGATGGCAGCTCAACATCACCACTTCCAGTGTAATAATAAATGTTGGCCTATCAACAACAGCCACATTCCATGAACAAATCAAAAATGATGTACTGCAGCAGAATTAATTGGATAGGAACAAGACTGATAGATAAATGCATGTTGCCTTCCAGAATTGTGCTCCCTGTGTACTTTGACTTTGTGCATTTCCTAGTATTGTTTAGGTATTTGCATTTATTCAAAGTTCAGTTTATTAAACATTTGACAGACGTGAATGGAGGAAAATTGTGGACTGACAGCAAAGTGCTATGGAGACCACAATCAGATCAGCCATGATCGTACTGTCTGATCGAGCAATGACAAAGTGTCTAATGACCCACTCCAGCTCCTCAGCCCTATTTCCTATGTTCCGTTCAGTCCTTACAACCATCTGAACAGGAGCAGATAGAGACCAGTTGCTTCAAATACCTGGTCCTCAGTAACACGGGATACCATTCAGTCATCAACACTGTGTGGTTTGGTGTAGGTTGGAAACTGTGATAGGAAATCCAGTCTGGTTACGAAAGAGGCTTCCCATCTCTTTACAGAGTGTATCCTTTCTGCCCCTGGGGTTTCATTTGTTGGTCATGTTGTAGACCGAGATTCACTGTGAATATCTGGCCCATATCTCTCACAGAGATGGCTCACAGAATACATGTCTCTCACTGTCCTCAACATTCAATAACAGCACTTCCAGGAAAATTACAACCATTCACTTTCCAAAGACAGAATATGAGAACATAAGAAACAAGATGAGGTATTTCGGATGCTCACGCCATGTCTGACCTACTGTTGGCATTCACTCATTTTAATTCCCAATTCTTCAAAACTCTCAGCACTCCGACAGGTCAAAAATCCATCTATCTCCTGTTTAAATACTTGCAGTGATCTCGCTCCCCTCACTTTGTAGAGCAGAGAATTGCTGACATTCACTACCCTCTGTGAGAAGAAAACACTCACCAGACAGACACCATCTTATTAACATTAACAAAAGGGGTTAACTGATCTGCTCAGGTATGAGGAATTAACCCGGGTATCATAGCAGGAGTTGACTGAAGATTTTATCCTCAGAGGCATTTATATATCCAGAATCATGCATCCCGTTTAAATTAAAAAAAATAGAAGCCATGGAATTTATCACCTTCTCAGTGTCTGTGTAGAACATAACGAGTTATTGTCCATCACCATCAAGTTTCAATGCAATGACCTCTTATTCTCTGACAGAGTTACAGATTAACCTTCTCTCACTCCTGTTTTACCATCAGCCCAGGGATTACTATGGTGACATTCCTTTACACTGTCTCTGTTGCAATGAGATCATTCCTTTTAAAGTAGTGAAAATCTATCCACAGTATCCCAAATACTACCTCAACAACAATCTCAGCGATGATCACAATAGTTCCTTTCCCCCAATTCCCGGTCTCCGTATCTTTATTATGATATAAAACCCATGCCTTGTCTATGCACTGTCACTGATGTGCAATTTAAAAGTTCGTTACATTTGTATGTCATCATCAGTAAAGCCAGCACTAGAGGAGCCGGTGGAGATGAACATACTGTTGGGGAGAGACTCAGTTAGAAAGATTGCACTTGAAGTAGGGAATGGTCACCTCCCTGAATGGAAGTGAAGTGTAGGAATAAGGAAAAGAGGCACAGGAAGGGAGCCAACTTTTTCTTTGTTCTTTTCTCACGGGATGTGTGCAACCTTGGCCAGAGCAGCCTGTATACGTATCTTGAACTGAGTGACTGGTTTAGCTGTTCCACGGGACAGTAAAGAGTAAAACACATTGCTGTGAGTTTGCATAGACCTGAGTGGGGAAGGATAACCCATTGATTTCTTTGAAGGACATGCTGCAAGCAGATGGGCTTTTTCTCACAAATGATGATAGCTTAATTTCAATTACATCAATTTCCTCCATGAGATATCAACAGATTATTATTCTGTGCCTCTAGATTATGTGCAATGACTTAAGCAACATGCAGTGCCTGTCTATCTGACGGACTCTATGCAGTGAACAAGTTCGACATATTCAAGCGCAATTATTCTGTAATTAACAAGTGGTTAGAAGGGACTTGATAACTTGTGTTCAGACTTTACAAAAGCACAATTGATGGTTTATTCAGAAGATGCACTGAGGCGGAGGAGGAGACGGGGATATCATGATGGTGGGATTGGACAGTATTGGTGAGTGGGGAAGATATGGAAATGTAGATATGTGCAGGGCTAGAAGGATTATGGAGTTTGAGAACAGTCTGGTTCTCCTCGCATATTGGTGAGTAATTTGTCATGAGTAATTTGCTCGTTATAATTTGGTGAAATGGAATATTTCATTGGAATTGAAAATATTGACGTCCACCTTTCTAAATTTTAAGTAATATGAGCCACAATTCAGTTTAACCTGGCTTTATGAACAGATAGAATTACTTACCGGGAACACCAACTATAGTGAGGAAGGGATAGTAACCACCTTGAATAACTAGCAGAACATTATACATCCACCATGCTAATGACATCCCAGGCTGGGAAATCCAGTAAAGACCATACGATAAACTCCTGTCCATTGTTGGAACATTCTAGTCTAATGTTATCAGATTCTGATCCATTATTGGAACATTCCAGTCTAATGTTCTCAGATTCTGATCCATTGTTGGAACATTCAAGTCTTATGTTCTCAGATTATGGTCTCTCCTCCCCCTCTCTCTCTGGAGCAGCTCATCCCTGTTAGAGCTGTAGGTGAGCTCCTGCTCACACTCTGTGATAACACATTGAACCAAATCATTAATTAATAGAAGAGCCAAATCCTCCCTTGACACATTTAAGATCCACGGAGACTGACATCAATAACATTCGCTGAACTAATAGCTCCAGTAAACCTGTTTCAATTCAATACTATCTCATTAAAATTCAAAATAATGATTAATATTTACACACTCTGACAGGGATATGTGAAGGTGACTAAAGAAACGAATGTTCGGGCTGGTAGGTCAACTCAATTTGATCTGGCTTGGATATGGGAGTAATGCTGGAGATTTATCGGAACATGAATATACTTCCCTGTTTATAAATGTTTATAAATCCTGTAACTGCTGCTCAGGCATTACAAAATCAATCAAACATTGACAGAACTTCTATCATCCATGATCTTGAAGAAAATGTCCCTGAGACTATCTGCGTTTACAACAGACAACGACATTATGTTAACAGAGAATTGTACCTAAGAGACAATGGGGTCTGCAGATGCTGGAGAATTCAGTGTTGATAAAGTGTGGTGGTTGAAAAGACCTGGCTGGCCAGCCAAAAACCGAGGAGCAAGAGAGAAATCTTTTCAGTCAGGACCCATCTTCATGACTGGGGAGGGGGATGAGAGCTGAGAGAAAATTGGTGTTAGAGTGAGGCTGGGGAAAGATAGGCGATACTTGGACGAACGTGGGAGGTGATAGTGATAGATCGATGGGGAGATTGGAGCGGTCGGTGGGTAGGAACATGGACAGGTATGTTCCCTCGAGAGGGCGCACCTGAGTCGGAGAGTTGGGTTTGGGATCTGGGTGGGAGAGGGTGGTTTGGAAACTGGTCAATTCAATGTTCATGACTTGTGTTTGTCGGCTCCCGAGGCAGAAGATGTAGTGTTCATGGAAACAATCTGGTAAATCTCTTCCCAACCCTCTCCACCTTCATAACATCCGTCCTATAACATAACGATTAGAATTGCACACAGTACAACAGAAGGGGCTTCATCAATGTTCTCCATAACCACAGCATGAGTTCTCAACTTCTCATCTCAAAGGTCTGAGCAATGAGGTAATCTTAAACACCCTGCAGCACAAACTTCAAGGAATTATACCCGCGCCCCGGGTCCCTCTTTTCTACATAACTACGAAATCCCAGAATTAATTGTACGAGCCCTCCCCTTGTTTGATTTATCAAAATGCATTACCTCGCATGTAAGCAAGTTAAACTCCATCTGCTAGACATCAGCGCAGTGAGTGATATTACTACCACCTCTACATTCTCCCTTCGGACTAAAACGACACTCCCCTCTCCAGTAGGTCCACAAACAACAGCCTTGACTTTCCCAAAGACGCAGAACTTGGTTTGCTTTGCGCAGGCAGAGGAAGGAGTGGATAAGGAGAAGCTGGATAGTGAACAGTTCTCTTGTATGACTTCATGATTTTAAGAAGAAGAAAGACACATGTTAGAGATTTGAAATAGTGACGGTGATTTGGGCCCAGAATTGTGCTCTTTCCTCCTCTCTGGTGTTGAATATTGATATCTTTTCGAAAACCTTCATAGTACAGAGTGTGTTTGCAGGATTTCTTCCCCTGATATAGCAGGCGATGGATAACAGCCATTTAAACCGGTAATCATAGCCAAACAATTGAAGATGTTCATAGTTTATCTCAATGGCACATCGAATGCACTCAACATCCTATAGTTGAGGCTAATAACTTGTACTTTTTTTTCAATGAGAAATGTCCCCTGTATATTTTGGTAATATTAACCAGAATTTAATAAATCTATATACTTAAAATAAGACCCAAAATCTGGGCATGGTTTTGGCCTTGTGCGTAATGGGTTGTGCCCACGTTTCTGAGCCTGAACTCTGATCTCGATGCCAGTTCATGACTGTCTGATAGTGCCCCTATCTCTGCAGACGGTTGTGTGTATTCATGTCCTGTGGAGGCGTCTCACAGCATGTTACAACAGGCTGATGAAGAAACACAGAGGAGCATCGTGTTGCAGCTTTTGGGGCTAATGCTGAATGAAGGTAGTGTCCTTATCACTGTGCCGAAAATTTTAGCTTAGAACCCCACAGAGCTGTTTCATAACATAACTGAACAAGTTAATCATCCTTTTTTGGAATCAAGCCTTGATGGAGAAGGAAGAGGTACGACTACTGAATTTGGGACTATAGACCCAGGATGTCTGAAAGCGCAGCCAACCGTCTAGATTGAAGTCACATTTGCACTTTCTAGAGGTTTATAAAATTATGAAGGGCATGGATAGGGTGAGTGGTCAAGGTTCCTTCTCCCCAATGTAGGAGATTATATAACTAGAAGGCATAGGTTTAAAATGGGAAAAGAAATATTTGAAAGACAATGAAGAGCATTTCTTTTTCCTGCAGAGGGTGCGACTTCTATGGAAGAAGCTGCCAGAGAAACTGAAGGGGGTGGGAAAAATTACAGCATTTAAAAGGCAACTGGGTTGCTTTATTATTAGTAGGATATGGGTCAAATGCTGGTAAATGGGACTAGATTAATTTAGAATATTTGGATGGCATGAGCTAGTTGAAGAGTCTGTTTCCTGATGTACATCTCCATGAAACATTGCCTTAATTAATGAAGATCTCTTTTTAATCTTCAATTGTTCACTGTCCACTGTCCACACAATCTTGATGTTATTCGCAAATTTGCGAAGTATACCTTCTATAATTCTCATCTAAATCATTTATATAAATAACGAACAAAACTGGACCCAACAATTTTGCCTGTGGATCATCGCTGCTCACAGGCTTCCAGTTCGAAACACAACCTTCCACCACCACCCTATCTCCTGCCATTAAACACATACAAACACACACAATCACAAACATAATCACAGACACAATCACACAAATATACATATAGAGACACAGACGGAACCATGCCTTTAATTCAAAGGTTAGATTAAAACAACAAACAAGTGAGAAGGCGGGAAAATTGTGTTGAGAAACACACCAGACAGGATCAAACAGCAAAGTAGCCTTGATGGACCAAATGGCCTAATTCCAATTCCCTATGGTGTGTGGCCTTAAGTTGTCAGGAATATTTTGCCAAGGGTGCAGTAGAAGCTACGTTTGATAAATACTTCACGAAACACTCAATGGGACTGTGGGATAGGTTTGAGGGGCTGAATGTTCTATGTTTGTTCCTATTTGCTGTGCACTTGTTTCTGAAAAGAGGAGGTGCCTTGCTGTGAGGTTAACACACTTTAAAATAAATGGGGTCTCCAATTTCCACTTGAGATAACGTTGTTCCTTTCTCCTTTGGATTGTGTGATCTGTGGCATTCTCATCCCCCGAGAACAGTGAAGCCTGGATCATTGAGGATATTCAATGCTGACATTGATGACCTTTGATGGACAGGGGTGTCAATGTTCATTGGGAACAAACAAGAGAGGGGGTGGTCAGCTACATTCAGACAAACCATGATGCTTCTAAATTGACCAGGAGGCTTGAGGGTCCGAATGGCCAACTGCTGCTCCTACCTCACACATTGTTCTGTCAATTCACCCTTCGAGGCTGTTACAGATGGACGGAATGATCACATTCAGCTAGTCAGTATCGTGACAACGCAGCAGGGGGTGGCCATAATTAACCTCCATGGGGTTAGACAGGAATAGAATGAAATATTCAGTTTTTCACTAAATTACACAGCACAGGAGGACGCCATATAACCATCCACGGTGGCACAGTGGTTAGCACTGCTGCCTCACAGCGCCAGAGATTTGGGTTCAATTCCCGCCTCAGGCGACTGACTGTGTGGAGTTTGCACGTTCTCCCCGTGTCTGCGTGGGTTTCCTCCGGGTGCTCCGGTTTCCTCCCACACTCTAAAGATGTGCACGTCAGGTGAATTGGCCATGCTAAATTGCCAATGTGTTAGGTAAGGAGTAGAGTTAGGGGTATGGGTGGGTTGAGCTTCGGCAGGGCGGTGTGGACTTGTTGGGCCGAAGGGCATGTTTCCACACTGTAAGTAATCTAATCTAATCCCAGGCTGTTGCGCAGGAGCAGCGACACCCTCGGTAGCTGTCAGTAAGACAGAGTAGAGATCATTACTCATTTTGTGTTTGGAAATCTTTAACTAGTGGAATTCTTCAGGGATCTGTTTGAGGTCATCAACAAATTACAATCCAACCAATGAATTGGATGAAGGGGATGGAACTCAGTTAGCTCTTGCACCAGGATAGTCATCTAATAAGCTGTCAAATGGAGACAGAGCGTCTGCAATGGGATACAGACAGGGGGAAGGGTAGAGCGTCGACAATGGGACACAGCCAAGGGGAGGGCAGGGCGTCTGAAATGGGATACAGACGGAGGTGGGAAGGCCGTCTGCAATGGAATACAGACAGGGGGAGAGAAGAACTTCTACAATGGGATACAGGCAGAGGAGGACAGAGCATCTCCAATGAAATACAGACGGGGGAAGGCAAAGCGTCTGCAATGGGATACAAGCAGGGTAAGGCAGAGCGTCTGCAATGGGAGACAGACAGGGAGAGAGCAGAGCGTCTGCCATTGGATACAGACGGGGGAGGGGAGGGCCTCAGCAATGGGATACAGGCAGGGGGAGGGCAGAGTGTCTGAAATGGGATACAGACAGGGGAGGGCTCAACGTCTGCAATGGGAGACAGACAAAGGGAGGGAAGAGCGTCTGCAATGGGATATAGACATTGGAGGGCATAGCGTCTGCAGTGGGAGACAGACGGGGGAGGGCAGAGTGTCTGGAATGGGATATAGACGGGGAGGGCAGAGCATCTGCAATGGAATACAGACAGTGGCCACCAGAGAGTCTAAAATGGGATACCGACAGGGGAAGGGCAGTCCGTCTGCAATGAGATACAGACAGGGGGCGGCATAGAATCTACAATGGGATACACAGAGGGGGAGAGCAGCGCATCTGCAATGACACACAGTCAGAGGACGGCAGTGAGCAAACTTTCAGCAAAAAATAAATCAGAACAATGTAGGTGATGGGAACTTATTGTTTCGTGGAAAAGACAAAACAGCAGAAAATTCTTTAAATGCAGGGAGAATGCAGAACACAGTGATACAGGGGGATTTGTGTATTTTAGTACATGATTCACACAAAATTATTCTGAAGATGATGCAAGTGATTTGGAAGGGAAATGGAATAATTCTGTTTCATGCAAGGGGTGTTGGCTATGAGCTTAGCCATGTTTTTTTGCATCAGTACAAGGCATTGCTGAGATCACATCTGATGTACTATGTCTAGTTATAATTGCCTAAACTGAAAAAGAAAATGCTTTCGAAACGTTTCAAAGATGTTTCTCTTTACTCGTTCTTGGGATGAAGGCATTACGTTATGAAGAATTTACAGTTGGGCCTGCGAATTAGGGATGTTTAATTGTCCATGTAAGATCTTGAGAAGAGTGTAGTTGGTGAATACCGGATAGATATTTCTTCTTGTGTGGGAGAATAAAACTGTCGGAAATACTTGAAGAATAAGTCAGGTTTAAAGGACAGGTCATTGGACCGAAATATCGAACTCTGAGTTCTCTACCTACATGCTGACAGGCAGGCAATTTCAGCAATTACTGCATATGTTTAAGAATATACATTTTAACACAGATATTGTGAAGACATGAAACGCTTATTTTTACATTATGCATATTAACACATCTTCAAAACAAGTAGGACCATTTATTGTCAATGAATTGATTCTGCAATAACGCACTGACCTGGAGTCGAGAATGTGATGGAGTCATATAGTTCGGACAATATTCAAGGAGAGCTCACATGGTCCAGTGTGGGACTGATAATGTAACTGATTTAACTTACAGATGGAAAATGTAGCCTATCAGTGGAGGAATAGTCTATTGCTCCCTTTCTGTTTCCCTGTCGCTCATCACAGTCATGTGTGGGAGTGAAAAAAAGCCCAGTCTTCTTTCCCAGTAATGAAGGATTCCTGATGAGGATTCATTAGAATCTCCCCACTGCCTGAAGCAAAATTCAACTGTTTCAGGAGGAAATCCCATGGTCACAAGGTTGTGCGAGCAGATTAACTACAGAAGTAATTATCTGACTCGATAGTGAGGGGAACAGATAGGAGATTCTGTGGCTGCAAATAGAAATTCGGAATGGTGTGTAGCCTCACACATGCCAGGGTCCAGGATGTCTCAGAGTGGCTGCAGAACGTTATCACCGGGGGTGGGGGGGGGGGGAGGGGAGAGTGGGGAAGCAGCCAGAGGTCATTGTGCACATTGATATAAAGGAAAGAGTGACACAGGTAGAAATAGTGATGACATCCTGCAGAGTGACTGTAGAGAGATAGTGAGAAGGATAAAAGACAGGACCATGACAGTGGAAATATCCAGTTTACTTCCAGTGCTCCGTGCTAGTGAGGGTAAGAACAGGAGGATATGGCAGATGAAGGGGTGGCTGAAGAATTGGTGCAGGGGGCAGACACTTTTGGATCAATGGGATCTTTTGTGGGGCAGAGGTGACGTGTTCAGGAAGGACGGGTTGTACCTGAACTGGAAGGGGACCAATATCCTGGCAGGCAGGTTTGCGACTGGGACAAGGGAGGGTTTCGACTAGATTGGCTGGGGTTGGGGAGGGGTAGGATCCTCAACAGCAGGGACACAAGTGCGAGGCTGGAAGGAGATACAGTAATCAGAAACAGTAAAGTGAAGAGACAGGTCAGGCTGGAACACGACAGGGAGCAAGGAATGCCTGTTGGATTAAATTGAAACTGTTTCAATCCAAGATGGCTGACAGGTAAGGCCGATGAACTCACGGCGTGGACGGGTACGTGGAACTGGGATAGTATAGCCATTACATATTCATGGCTAAGGGAAGGACAGCACTGGCAGCTTAATGTACCAAGGTACAGGTGCTTAGTGCGGGACAGAGATGATGGAAGGTGGGGACGGGGAATTCTATTTTTGATTAAGGTGAGTATCACAGCAGTAATCAGGGATAAAATAACTGATGGATCATCCTGTGAGGACTTGTCGAGGGACCTAAGAAATAAGATGGGAATGGTGTTAGGATTTTGATTGTACAATAGGCCCCAAAACGTAAACGAGGAATTAGGCAAACAAAAATATGTAGACAGACTGGGGAGACTTGCAGGGCCAATAGGATTGTATTAATAGGAGATTTTCATTTTCCTAACATAGACTGGGAATGACATAGAATTAAGGACTGAGAAGGGGTGCATCTATTAAGTGTGTTCAGAATAGGAGAAGGACAGAATTGGTCCACATGTTCAAGTTCAAAATTGGGGCAAGGCGAATTTTGATGGAATTAGTCAGGAGCTTGTAGGGGTTGGTTGTAGGGGTTTGTTTGCAGGCGAAGGGACCTCTTGGAAGTGGGACACCTTTAAGTGTGAAATGTTTACAGTTCAAGGTCTATATGTTCTTGTGAGGGTAAGAGGCAAGGTTGGTAGGAAGAGGGAACCTTGGATGTCAGGAGATACTGAGGCTTTGATCAGCAAAAAGGAGTTGTGGCTCAGGTCCAGACAGCTGGTATCGAGGAGGTATACAGGGGATACAATAGTTTAATGAAGAAGCAGATCAAGGGAGCACAAGATTGCCTTGGCTGAGAAGATTAGGGTGAATCCAAAGAGGGTCTTTAAGTATATTAAAGTAAAAAGAATAACTAAATAAGAATATGACCCCTCAAGGTCCAAAGTGGACATGCATGTCTAGAACTGTAGGAGATTTGCGAAATTCTCAATGAATATTTCTCCTGTGTCTTTACCGTAGAGAAATACGTGAATACTTGGGAGGTTAACAAAAGTCATGGTGTTATCTTGGGGTGAGTCAATATCACAGGAGAAGACGTGGTGGATGCATTAGAATGTATGAAGGTGGATAAATCTCCTGGTCCTAAACCGATGCATCGAAGAAAACTGCAAGAGACGACAGAAGAAAATACGGGGACCCTGGGTGATATTTTTGCATCATCGTTAGCCACAGGTTAGGGTCCAGAATATTGGAGGGTAGCAAATGTTGTGCCATTATATAAGTAGGGAAGCAAAGAAAAATCTAGGATCTATAGACCAGGAAACCTAACATCTATGGTAGGTAGGTTACTTGAGAAGACTCTGAGGGCTGAGATATACATGCATTCGGAATTGTACAGTTTGTTTAGAATTTTTTTTTCAGATTCCCTACAGTATGGAAACAGGCCATTTGGTCCAACAAGACCACACCGACCCTCCAAACAGTAACACACGCAGTCCCATTCCCGACCCTATATTTACCCCGACGAATGCACAAAAACTATGGTAACTTAGCATGGCCAATTCACCTGATATATACATCTTTGGATTGTGGGAGGAAAATGGATCACGCAGAGGAAACACACACAAACACTGAGAATGTGCAAACTCCACACAGTCACCCAAAGCTGGAACCAAACTCGGATCCATGGCACTATGAGGCATCAGTAATAGCCACTGAACCACCCTTGCTTTTTTCAACACAGTTCAATGACACAGGGGCAAAATCTAGTCTGCCCTTCACCCATGATGCACGTTTCAGTATCACATATCATGGATAATTTATTCTCCACTGAAAGTGTCATCGTATTATTATTTATTAATTTGTTATTGTTAATTTTAACAATTATTATTACTATTTGTTTTTAGACTGGAAAGATTGCGTGGCTTTGTGAGTGGCAGATCATGCCGCTCAAATTTGTTTGAGTTCATTGATGAAGTGACCAGGAATGTTGATGAGGGCAGCCTGTCTGGTTTTCAGTAAGGCCTTTGACAAAGTTACCATTGGTAGGCTGGTCTGGAAGGTTAGAATCACATGGAATCCAAAGGGAGCTGGCAAATTGGACACACAATTGGCTTCATGGTAGTAAGCAGAGTGTAATAGTAGAAGGATGCTCTCGGACTGGAGGCCTGTGACACATGAAGTGTCTGCTGGGCCCATTGCTGTTTGTTATCTGTATCAATTATATTCTTGCGAATGTACAAGGCATGATTAGGAAACTTGAAGATCACACTAAAATAGGTGGTATCGTGGACAGTGACGAAGTATATCAGACATTGCAGCAGGACCTAGATCAAACTGGAGAAGTGGGCCGAGGAATATTTTGGTCACGGTAGATCAAGGTAGGAGTTACATGGTGATTGGTAGGACCTTAAGGAATGTAGTTGAGCAGATGGACCATTCTCTGAAAGTGGGGTCATAGTTAGACATGGTAGTGAAGAATGCTTTTGCCACACTAGCATGCATCGGTCAGGACATGGAGGAGAGCAGTTGGGAAGTTATGTTGCAGTTATCCAGGAGGTTGTTGAGGCTACACTTGTTGTGTTGTGTTCAGTTTCAGTCACATTGCAATCGGAAGGATGTTTTTAATTTGGCATGTGTGCAGACGGAATGTACAAAATGTTGCCAGGACTCAACAATATGAATTATAGGGATAGGTTGGACAAGCGAGGGAATTTTTCTATAGTGCATAGGAGACTGAGGGGGATCTTATATAGTTTGCAAGGATAGAGTGAATGGACCCTGCCTTTTTTTCCTAGAGTTGTGGAATCAAGGAGGAGAGGGCATCAGTTTAAGGTGAGATGGGAAAGAATAAAAGGGAAACTGATGGAAACGGTTTTACACAGGGAGTGGTACACAAAGGGACTGAGCTGCCAACGGAAGTGATTTAAGCATTTATATTAACGATCTGTAAGCGGCATTTGGGCAAGTACATGGACAGGAAAGGACGAGAATGCTATGGGCCAAGAGCTGGGAAATGAGGTTAGTGCAAGGTTTTGAAGGTTTGTAGCTCAGGTTGAGGTTTAGGGTATAGGTTTGCTCGCTGAGCCGTCGGTTTGATATCCAGACATTTCATTACCTGGTTAGGTAACATCATCAGTGGCGACCTCCAAGTGAAGCGAAGCTGTTGTCTCCTGCATTCTATTTGCATGTTTGTCCTGGATGGGGTTCCTGGGGTTTGTGGTGATGTCATTTCCTGTTCGTTTTCTGAGGGGTTGCCAGATGGTATCTACATCTATGTGTTTGTTTATGGCATTGTGGTTGAAGTGCCAGGCCTCTAGGAATTCACTGGCATGTCTTGGCTTAGCTTGTCCCAGGATAGATGTGTTGTCCCAGTCGAATTGGTGTTTCTTTTCATCCGTGTGTAGGGCTACGAGGGAGAGAGGATCGTATCTTTTTTTGTGGCGAGCTGGTGTTCGTGTATCCTGTTGATAAGTGTATAACTTTCTTCCTGTTTGTCCTAAGTAGTGTTTGTGGCAGTCCTTGCATGGAATTTTGTAGATGACCTTGGTTTTGTCTATGAGTTGTGCTGGGTCTTTTAAGTTTTGTAGTTTTTGTTTGAGAGTTTTGGTGGGTTTGTGTGCTACTAGAATTCCGAGGGGCCATCGTAGTCTGGCTGTCATTTCTAAAACTTATTTGATGTATGGTTAGGTGGTTCGGGTTTCTGGCTGTGTTTAGTCTGATTGTCGTGGTTTGTTCTTGAGGAATCTACGGACTGTATTTTTTGAGTATCTGTTCTTCTTGAATACGTTGTATAGGTGGTTCTCCTCTGTTTCCGGAAGTTCGTCTGTGCTGGAGTGTGTGGTGGCTCGTTGGAATAGTGTTCTGATACAGCTTCGTTTGTGTGTGTTGGGGTGGTTGTTGGTCTAGTTAAGTATTTGGTCAGTGTTTGTCGGTTTTCTGTATAAGCAGATTTGTAGTTCTCTGTTGTCCTACCTTGCGACTGTGACGTTCAGGAATGCGAGTTTGTTGTCGGTTTCTTCCTCCTTGGTGAACTTTATGCCTGTGAGGGTGTTGTTGATTATGTTAAATGTCGCTTCTGTCTTGTTTCGTTTTGTGACGACAAAGATGTCATCGACATAGCGGAACCAGATTTTTGGTTTGATGGTTGGTAGGGCTGCTTGTTCCAGTCTTTGCATTACCGCTTCTGCTATAAATCCTGAAAGCGGAGATCCGATGAGTGTGCCTTTGGTTCGTTTGTAGATTATGTTGTTGAAGGTGAAGTGGGTGGTGAGGCACAGCTCCACTAGCTTCATGATGTTTTCGTTGGTAATGTGATTGATGGTGGTTGGGGAGTGTGTGATGGTCTCTTCTAAAAGTGTGGTAAGTGTTCCTTTGCCAGGTCGATGTTGATGGAGGTGAACAGTGCTGTTACGTCGAATGAGATCATTGTTTCATCTTCATCTATTTTGGGGTTTTTGATGATTTTCAGGAATTCCTGGGTGGAGTGGGTGGAGTGCTGTGACTCTTCTGCTATGTATTTCAGTCTTGCGTGTAGTTCTTTGGCCAGTCTGTAAGTTGGTGTTCCGAGTACTGAGCATATGGGTCTGTGGGTGGGGGAGGGGGGGACTCCTGGTTTATGGATGTTTGGTAGTCCACAGTATCGTGGGGTGTTGGTCCCGTCTGGTTGCATTTTCTGGAATTCCGTCTTAGTTTTCCGGAATTGTGTAATTTTCTGAGGAGATATGGAATTTTGTTTCCTAGTTGTGGGGTCGGGTCTAACGCCACCTGTTGGTATGTGTTGGTGACTGCGAGTAGTGCATTGGTTATCTCTATGTAGTCCCTTCTGTTCAGAATGACTGTGAGCCAACCCCTGTCTGCAAGTAATATAACGATGTTTTTGTCTTTGTTGAGGTTTTGTCGGGGATGGG
Source organism: Chiloscyllium punctatum (assembly GCF_047496795.1). NCBI lineage: Eukaryota > Metazoa > Chordata > Chondrichthyes > Orectolobiformes > Hemiscylliidae > Chiloscyllium > Chiloscyllium punctatum. The sequence continues at coordinate 404,475 of NW_027309963.1, forward strand.
TGGGAAGCTCCCTAGTAATCCTGATCAGAAGAGAATGCATACTTCATGCTGTAGGACTTGATGACTCCACAAATAGAACAGCATTTGGGTCAAACTCTCATTTTTCCTTTGGTTATGAGTTCGAATCATATTTGGAGAATGTTCTTTCAGGATAACTTTGCAGATATATTGGTTTCCACTGTACGAGTGTGTGTGCCTGCGTGTGTGTGTGTGTGTGTGTGTGTGTTTCTCAGTATTTTTCATAGGGAAGTATCAATGTACATATTTGCAATATCCTCTTGTCATTCCTCTTTCCATCATAGCTTGAGCATGCTGGGTGGCACGGTGGCACAGTAGTTAGCACTGCTGCCTCACAGCGCCAGAGACCCCCGTTCAATTCCCGCCTCTGGCGACTGACTGTGTGGAGTTTGCACGTTCTCCCCGTGTCTGCGTGGGTTTCCGCCGGGTGCTCCGGTTTCCTCCCACAGTCCAAATATGTGCAGGTCAGGCCATGCTAAATTGCCCGTAGTGTTAGGTAAGAGGTAAATGTATGGTTGGGTTGTGCTTCGGTAAGGTGGTGTGAACTTGTTGGGCCGAAGGGCCTGTTTCCGCACTGTAAGTAATCTAATCCAAACTTTGCTTTGGTCATAGATGTGTTCTTTTAACAGAGTACAGCAATCTCCCTGACTTGTTCCTAACACTGACCGTGACACACTCTGAGAACAATATCATTGGCCATATCAACAACATAGTTATCATTATGTTTTATGGCCAGTGGAGGAGTGGGGCAAGAAAAGGGAGCAGTGAACCAAAGCAACACAGGGAGTTATCGACTCACTCAGCCAACGTCAGTGTCGATGAGTATCTGGGAGAGGATTCTGAGGGATAGGATTTTCATCTATGTAGAAAGACAAGGACTGATTAGGGATATTCAATATGGATTTGTGTGATGCAAATCGTGTCTAATTAATGTGATTGAGTATTATGCAGAGGTGACAAAGAAGAGTGAAGAAAACACTGTGGTGTACATTGTTTACATAGACTTCAGCAAGACATTTAGTAAGGGTTCCCATCGTGGACAGATCACTAAGGTTAGCTTATATGTAATCTAGGAAAAGCTAACCAGTTGGATACAAAGTTGGATTGAAGGTAATGGATTGTTTTCCAGATTGAAGACCTGTGGCCAGCGATGTGCTGAAAGAATCAGTGCTGAGCTCACTGCTTTTCATCACGGATATAAACAACTTTGATGTGATTATTGGAGGCATGGTTAGTAAGTTTACAGATAACATCACCAAATTGGTGCCGTGGACAGTGAAGAAGATTATCTCAGAATATAATTGGATCCTTGATCATAAATGAGCCAAGGATTGGCAGATAGAGTTTAATTTAGGTATTTGTGAGGTTTTGCATTTTGGTAAGTTAAAGCAGTGTAGTGCCCTGGGGAATATTGCTGAACAAAGAGACCTACGGGTGAAGATTCATTGTTCCTTTAAAGTGGAGTTTAGGTCAGTAGAGTGGTGAGGAATGTAGTTGGCATGCTTGCCTTACTCAGTCAGAACATTGAGTACAGGAGTTGGGGTAGCATGTTGCGCTTGTACAGGACGTAGGTGAGACTACTTTAAGAATACTGCGTACATGTCAGTTGATGGATGTTGTTAAGCTTGAAAGGGTGCAGAAAATATTTACAAGGATGGGTTGAACTACAGTGAAATGATGAACAGGTTGAGGCTTTTTCCCCGGACTGTCAGAGGCTGAATGGTGACATGACAGAGGTTTAAAAAAGTTCTGAGGGGCATGGACAGTCTGAATGGGCAAGATCTTTTTCCCAGTGTAGTGGCGTCCAGAACTAGACGGCATAGAGTGAAGGTGACAGAGCAAAGACTTAGAAGGGACCTGAGGGGAACATTTTTCATACAGAGGCTTGTGGGTGTACTGTCAGAGGAACCGGTGAAAGCGGGTACAATCAAAATGTAACTCGATAGGTGCATAAATAGGAATGGATCAGAGGGATGTGGGCCAAATGCAGGCAAGTGGGACATGATCTGATTAAGATGCCTGACTGGCATGGACAATTTGAACAAAAGGACCTGTTTCCACTCTGTATGACTCTCTTATTCTCACAGCGGGATGAGGAAGAATTCTAAAAGGGCCATTCGAATGGGAATTCTCTTCCCCAGAAACTTGTGGTGCTTCTCTGATTAAAAGTATTCACAGCTGAGTTAGTTAAAGATTTGACAGAGAAGTGAGTGACAGATAATGGGACACAGACAGGAAGATGAGGCTGAGACCACAATCTGATCAGCCACAATCTTAGTGCCTCTCAGAAAGCTTGAATTCTCTAATGTCCCTCTCCCGTTCCTCAGTCCCATGTTTCTGTGCTCCATTCAACCCCTTTAACCTGCTAGACACGAGCAGTTGGAGTCCACTTACTGTTATATTCTGGTGCACAGAAACAGAGGAGACCATTCCGATCCTCGTGACTGTCCCACACGGCTTGGGAGATTTGGAAAATGTAATTGGAAGACCCAGGCTGGATATGAAAGAGGTCGCTTATCTCTCTTTACAGAGCTTCCCCTCTCTGTAACTTGTGCTTCATTGCTGATCATTCTGTAGACCTAGATTCACTGTGAATACAGCCCCCAAATCTCACCCACCGGTGGCTCACAAAATCCGCTGGTCTCCCTGATTGCAACATTCCATCAAAGGCTTTCCAGGAAAATAACACCTACTAACTTTCCAATAACAGAATGGGAGAACATCAGAAACAGGGGCAGGTCATTCACATCCCAAGCCTGCCTTGCCCTTCACTAAGATCAAGGCTGACCTGCTCCAAGTCTCAAATCTTCCTTAATGACCAAGTCTTCTTGATCACTTCCATAGAACACAGAAGAAAGAAGAGTACTGATGTGGAGATGCTGGTGTTGGCCTGGGATGTACAAAGTTAAAATTCACACAACACCAGGCTATAGTCCAACAGGTTTAATTGGAAGCACATTAGCTTTTGGAGCGTTGCTCCTTCATCAGGTGATATTGGGGGGCTAAATCCTAATACAGAATTTATAGCAGAAATTTACAGTGCGATTTAACTGAAATTATACATTGAAAAATTTATTGTCTGTTAAGCCATTCATCTGTTCGAATACCATGATAGTTTCACTTCTGTCATATGTAAATCACAAAACTTTTTTTTAAAAGTTGCATTCTCAGGTTAGCTGGTAATAATGGTCATAGCTAGACAATATGTTGAAGGTGTTGGCCCCTCTGTGTTCTCTGTCTATGCCATGATGTTTAGATGGATTCTAATCTAAAGAGAGAGAAAACGAGGTTTTACATGAATTCATACAGAATATGAGCTCAGAGTTCTACATGAATTCATGCAGTTAGGACCTTCAGCCCTCGATGTTGCGCCGTTTATCCTACTCCAAGATCAGACATGCTTCCGTTCACTTTGTTCCATGTGCCTATCCAAGAGTCTCTTAAGTTTCCCTCATTTGACTCTACTACTAACGCTGGCAGTGCATTCGACACACCCACCACTCTCGGTGTAAAGAATGCACCTCTGATATCTCCCCTAAACCTTCCTCCAATTACCTTAAAATTATGTAACCTCATGACAGACATTTCTGGTAAAATGTTTTTGGCTATTCACTCTCTATGGCTCTCATCATCTTGTACACCTCTATCAAGTCACCTCTCATCTATTTTCCTCCAGTGAGAAAAGCCCTCGCTCCCTCACGGTTTCTTCATAAGACCTGCCCTCCAGTCCAGGCAGCAACCTGGTAAACCTCCCCTTAACCCTCTCTAAAGCTTCCTTATCCTTCCTATAATGCGGAGACCAGAACTGAACACAATATTCCCTGTGCGGTCTGAGCAGGGCTCTATAGAGCTGCAGCATAACCTCGCGGCTCTTAAACTCAATCCCCCTGCAACTGAAAGCCAACACACCATACGCCTTCTTAACAACCCGATCAACTTGGATAGCAACTTTGAGGGATCCGTGGACACGGACCCCAAGATCCCTCTGTTCCTCCACACTGTCAAGAATCCTCCATTTAACCATGTATTCTACATTCACATTCGAGCTTGCAAGGTGAATCACTTCAGTTCGAACTCCATCTGCCACTCCTCAGCCCAGCTCTGCATCCGGTCTATGTTCCGTTGCAACCTACAATAGCTTTGATGGATATAATGGACAATTTAGCATGGCCAATTCACCTGGTGTGCACATCTTTGGACTGTGGAAGGAAACTGGAGCACTCGGAGGAAACATTGCAGACTAGTTGGGAATGTGCAAACTCAACACAGACAGTTGCCCACGGCCGGAATCCAACCTGGGACCCTGGTGCTGTGAGGTAGCACTGTTAGCTACTGAGGCACCGTACCAGTCGATGAGAAACTTTCACTGAAGTTTACAAAGTTTTCAGAACAAGTTGTCCCTCTTCAGCTCTTGAAACTGTGTGTGACCATATGCAGCAAAATCTGAACAACATTCAAGATCGTGCTGTTAAATTCTGGGTAACATTTATGTAACAGCACAGTACATTTCCACAGTAAAAGGAGGAGTTCATTCAGCACCTCAATCTGGTTTCACAAGAATATGGAGAAGTCATTCATCCCATCAAAACTGCTAGGCAAGAAGACGGACAACCGGTTCAGTCCCTCCTGCCTGTTGCACAGGAAGACAGGGAGTCTGCTGTCTCCCACATTGACTTACATGGGATCAGAAAGAACCATTTCACACCCGGAGTCACTTACAAAGGAACAGGAAGAGGTTATTCAGCTTCTCAAGCAACTAACACAGGAAGAGGAAAGTGTCAGAGATGCTCCAACATCACAACCAAATGGAGCAGGAGCTACACAGACAGACTGCTCCAAATTGATCCACATAGCTTCATTACTCATGGTACATATGTGTTACTTTAACATGGTTTTCTGGCAGTCGGAATGAAACCAACTTTTTTAGCCATTCTCCAAGTTATCTTCCATCTCCAAGAAGGCAGACCCATGGTCTCCGTGGAGGTCAGAAGCCGTTGGGAAATAACTAACTGTTTCAGAAAGAAGGTAATTTGGCTGCTGACAGGATTGTGTACGAAGTGACATTCAATGCAGTGTCAAACAGTAACTGTGCCTTCAAGTGTTCAGAGTTTATTCAGAGCCTGTACCTCTTTGTCAATCGACGTGGGGGCTCTGCAGATGAGTGTAAACTGTCGTGTATCAAACATCCAGTGAAAATTATGAAATTTTCACCCTATTCAGCTGTTTGGGACATAATGAGTTTCTGTCAATACCCATCAAGTTTCACCTTCTTATTCTCTCACAGCGCTACAGATTAAACACGTAGTTACTGCACTCTCACCTCATGATAACATCATGCTAGTGGTTAGTCTGGTCAAATTATTTTCCACTCTCTCAGTGACAAAGGGATTATTGTTTATAAAGCAGACAAAATCTTTAACAATGCACAACATACTCTCTCAACAAAACACGATCAGTGGGAAAGATATTCTAACTTTTGGACTTCATTCATTTTGCATGAAGAAACACATGTCATTTACTTCCTGCCCCTGTATGAATTCTGTCAGTGACTTATGACCAAGGACATCCAGATCCTTTTCAACAAAAGCACTCGCCAACCTCTCTACCATTTAATAAATATAAATGTACATGATGGTATTTGTTGTCCACATCTAAATCATTTTTACACCTTGCGAACAGCTATTGCCCAAACGCTGATCCTGCTGTCACCCATCAATCCTACAGTCCAGAGAAAAACAGTATTCTTCTCGTATCTCCATTACCCAAATTTTAATCCATGTGGTATATATTCCAGCCCTACCTACCCATGGACTCTAACATTCCCCACTCACCTGTATTCAAACATGGGAAGCGTCTTCTAAAAATACAAATACTCCACTCCCATTGGTTCTCAACTGTCGATGTCACAACGGAGAGTCTCCACAAACAGCTTTATGAAAGATCATTTCCCTTTCCTGAATATAGGCCGAATATACCAAGTATCATTATTCTCCAAGTATCTAGTTGTCACGTTCCTTATAAAATGTTCCAATATTTTATTCTCACAGCTGACATCAAGCTATTTAGTTTTCTGTTTTCCCTCTCCATCCTGTTTTAAAATATAGGTTTACAATAGTTGTTTTCCAGTCTGCGGCATCCTTTCCAGAACCTAACTCGCTTTGAAGAATAATCAGTAATTCTTTCATTAGCTCTGTTCTGATCTCAATCACTCTGGGATGGAGCTCATCAGATGCAGCAACTTATGAAACTTCAATTCAATTAAATTTCCAAAAACATACTCTTCATTACTTCTGATTTCCTGCAGTTTCCCATTTTTACCAATCACCCTGTTCCCTAATATTTCTGCAAGTTAGTTTCTGTACCCTCCCCTGTGGAGATGGAACTAATGCATTCCTCTCAGCAGGCAGGTGATTTCTGACCGCTTGTGAATACTTTGGAGG
>NW_027309964.1:300000-405395 GCF_047496795.1 Chiloscyllium punctatum
TCTCAGGAACAGGAAGACCTTAGTTTGGTATTCTATAACATCAAGGCAGTCGTGCCCTGGATTCTAAGGATATTCTCCTTCCCCTTTCCAAAGAAAGGCAGCTGGATTTAAAGAATAATGCGTGACCAACACTAGATCATCCTTTCCTACTAATATTGCCTCATATTTCAGAACCCGCGAATCTGTCAACCATCACCCAGCTTTTTGGTTTAGGATCGTTCTCACTTGGTGTGGAGTGCTTACTAGTGTAAGCACCCAAGTGTAAGCTTCCTGCTTTCCTCCACCAACTGTGCAGTGGCAGCCACGGCCTGCACACACTCAGGCCACCCCCGGGATACTGGATCCAACAGCATTGAAAGATATGCTACTGGCTGTTTCATTACTCCCCACCTCTGGGTTAATACTCCCAAACCGCGCTCTTCATATATGGTAGCAAAGAGATGGAAAGGTTTATCTAGAGAAGGTAAGGCTGACCCAGGGGCATGGATCAGATCTCTTTTAAATTCTTAAATAGTTCTTCTTCCTCTTCTTCCCAACTCAGACTCAGCGTGTTATGAATAGCGCCATAATACTCCCCCTCTGTTTTTATCTATATCTTTAATCAGTTAGACTCGAAACGTTCCTTTCAACGATCGATCACTGTTCTTCTGGATACTCACAGACCTTTGGAGTCAGGGTTATGTGCTGCTGATTAACTGCTACGAACCTTATGCCAAATGCATTTGAATTGTAATCTATCAGTGGGGCTCTTTCTGCTCCCGAACGACGCAGTTGCTTTGGTGTCAGCAACAGCTCGTCAATTGCACGTAATGCTCAATGACTCATGTTGCTTATGAAATCTTCGTTTGACAGCATATTTAGCAAGTTATCTGGCCTTCCTGCAGAGTTTGTCAGCGACAGGTCAGCTGCGAAAATGATTGCTTCAGACAGCATGCTACATCATCCTACATTTGTAAATGGAAAAGGTGCAAACGTTTACAGGCTGAACACTCGCTCACTATTTCGCCTGGCGCGTCAGAGGCTGGGAGCTGATCTGACGGAGGTTTTTCAATAATGAGGGGAATGAATCGGGTAAATAGACAAGTTCCTTTCGCTCAGGTGGGGCAGTTCAGAACTAGACGGTATAAATCTGGTGTGGGAGGGTGAGAATTCGAAAGGCAGTGAGGGGAACGGCTGCACGCAGAGGGTGGTGTGTTTCTGGAATAAGTTACCAGACGAGCTGGTGATGGATGGTATAATTCCAATACTGTTAAAGAATCTGGGCGTGTACTTGAATAGGAAAGGTTTAGAGAGAAATGGGTCAAGTGCATGCAATCGCGGCTGGATCAGTTGAGGATATCTGTTCGGAATGGACGAGTGTGACCGAAGACTGTGTTTTCAGTGCTGTCCATATCTTATTGCTCTATGGTAGTGCAGGTGAAATGATAAAAAAGATAAATTTTAAAAAAAGAAGTAAAATTGTCTGAAGTTGTTGAATTCAAACAACTTCAGGTAATTTTATTTCAATTATTTTATTTAACTTTTTTAGTTGTGTTTTTTTTTCACTGTTCTGTACCTCTTATTTCTTGACTGTCTCTCTTTCTCTCGCTCCCCACTCTCTCAATACCTTTTTGCTCTCCTCCTCCCGCTTTGCTACCCTTCTCCCCTGTTTTCCATTTTGTCTCTGCTTCACCCATCCCTCACATATTTTGTCACGTAGCGCTGGCTTCAGCCTGGGTCATTCACGCCTCTTAATCTCCCTTTAATCTCTCCATGCACTGTCATTATCACCTTTGCATGTGGAGCCTTGACTCACCTTCTCTCAGCGTGTTATAAATAGCTCCATAATACTCCCCCTTTGTTTTTATCTTTATCTTTAATCAGTTAGACTGGAAACGTCAGCTCTTTTCTCACCTTGCAGATGGTGCCAGACCTGCTGAGATTTTCCAAAATTTTCTCTTTTGGTTTCAGATTCCAGCATCCGCAGTAATTTGCTTTTATTAATGGCTCTATGATATTGCTGGTGATATGATAACTCCAGCGTCGATGCATGAGAGGTGAGCAAGCGAACGAATTGCCTCTGGAAGTCGTGTGACGAGTATGAACAGAGATCCAGGAAAATAACACGAACGAATCTTTGATTGAATTGAAGCGTGAACTCTGGTTCTCCTCCGAGACGGTGCCAGGTCTGCCTAATACTGCACTTATTTCATGTTTTGCATTTGTTGGTGAAAACAACTGAAACAGGTTGACTTGCTGCAGACAACGGCCACCAGTCATCAAGGGTACGGCGATCAAGTCGTGCGTCTAACCCTGTCAAATGTTTTATTGCGCAAATGGCGCTTCCAGCTTGGTGGAGCACGTTGTTTGGAAACACAGCAACCACACAAGCGCTGCATGTGGTCAGTGTGGGGATCGAACCCACGACTTTGGCGTTATTAGCACCACGCTCTAACCAGCTGAGCTAACCGACCAACACTGGCGGCCCAGCCAAAGCAAATGCCTATATTGCCGGTGCTCACAATCACGGCTGCTCTGCATTTTCTGCTTCTCATCGATCGCACGATAGTCTGAAGTATTTCCTTTCGTTGCAAAGCTTTTCAACAAAAAAACATTTACTTTTCCGAGCGCGCATACTCGAGTTAACCATTTGCTCTGATATCTAAAATTAAGCACAATGTCCGGACGCATGTAATTTCAATCGCAACGCCACCAGCTCAGCTGCAGCTTGTCACGTTGACAAATTTCGTCGGGAGAACCGTACCTTCAACGATCGCTCACTGTTCTTCTGGACACTCACAGACCTTTGGAATCAGGGTTACGTGCTGCTGATTAACTGCTACGAACTTTATGCCAAATGCATTTGAATTGTAATCTATCAGTGGGGTTCTTTCTGCTCCCGAACGACTCAGTTTCTTCGGTGTCTGCAAGTTAAGGGCTCAACACGCTCCACTTGTGCCACTCAGCTGTCAAAGAGAGATGCAGTGTAAATCGCTATGATCGTATAAAAGGGGACAATCATTCCCCTGAGCAGGAGCACACTCAACCTCGTAATTTTCTGTGCCTCTATTCCATCATAGAAGGACAGCACGCTCACCGATTGCATCACTGGAGCCAGAGAGTAACTGCGCAGTTTTTCCCATCTCCATTTCCGGTTGGAGATGAGCGGCTGTGCCGATGTTAAGCTGAAATGCTATTGAAGCATACCTTTCCACAATATCCTGTACTGTCCCCCGAGTCTTTGATGTTTTGTCGGAATCGATCAATCTAATTTTTCAACATTCTCATTCCAGTCATCTCCACAGCCTCTGAAGACATGGATCTGAAAGATTCAGCTCATTCTCAGTTCCCACATGTCTGTCACTGTTCACTGAGTACTGATATTGTACATGTGCTATTCTTCCGAACATTTCCTCTGCTAGTATACTTATTGCTGCTTGCAAGCATCCTGTTCTGTGGTTACTGTGATCGTGGTTGTCGGTATTTTGCATAGTGACCACAGCAATCTCGATTTGAAACCAAATCACAGCCCTAAGTTTTCTCTCCGTTGTCCTTTTTGTGACACATGCTAAGAAATTAATTGTTTTACCTTCAAATTCCGCTCTCTTACATCTCTGCGTTTCATATATCAGGGTTCAAACACACCCGTTGTCAGAGATTCCGGTCTTTCCCACGATCATTAAACCTCCTTTCTGTCCCTCCTCCCATTTCTCTGAGGCAATGCCCAATCTATCACTCTCTTTCACATTCATACTGTTCTGTCTGTGCTGCTGCTGCGGTCACTGTTGTTGGGTGAACGTGCCCCAATCCCACCATCGGGACCTTCAAACAAGTCGATCCATTTGGATACCGCGGTTGTGAAATCAATCACTTTGTCACAGCTTTTACTGACCAGAGACAATTGTAGTGTCAGGCTCATGGAAAATACCCAGGGCAGTTCTGGTGAAAAGACATTTTATTGTTGAAGATCCGCTTTTATGGCTTTCTGCGTTGGTCTAGCGGTAATTTCATAGGACTGATAATCTAGAGACCGAGGTAATAGTCTGGGTACTCGGGCTTGAATCCCACCATGCCATGATTGTCAAATTTGGATCCAAAAATATCTGCAAGGAAGAATCTAATGACTACTATAGATCCATTGACAGTTGTTGAAAGAAAATCTGTTTCACTGATGTCATTTCAGAATGGAATCTGCTATCCTTACTTGGTCTGGGCTGCATGTGACTTCAGACTCATAGCAATATGGTTAAGTCTCAACTGACCTCTGGGCAATTCGGAATGGGTAATAAATTCTGCTTAGCCAGAATCGCCCTCATACTAATCCAGAAATTTTAAAACAAATGCTCATAAGACTCACACAAGAGTGTCGTTGTGCAGTTTTGCAAGTCACATTATAGCAGGGATGTTATCACACTGAGAAAATTGCAGGAGATATTTACCGGGATATTGTTTGGGCTGAAGAGTTTCAGTTGTGAAGAAAGACAGGACAGAGTGGAGTGTTTGTCGCAGTGTAAAGGAGATGTAGACAAGACATGATTGAGTTAGGGTATGGATAGGGTTGACTGAACGAGTTTCCCATTGATGGAGGGATCGATCAGCAGGGGCCAGAGACTTAAGGAGAAAGACAGAAAGGTTTGAGAAGATGTGCGAAAAAGCTTTATCAGACATGGGGTTGTTGGAATTTGGAATACACTGTCTGCATTGTTCAGAGCGGCAGAAACCTTTATAAACCTGAATAAATATTCAGATGCGAACTTTTGATACCAAGACATATAAGGCTGTGGGGTTAGCATTGTAAAATGGGATTCAGTTCATTAGGCAGTTGTTATTGACAAGTGTGGCCACATTTAGTTGAAGGGCCTTCTTTGACATTCTTGTCCTCGGTAGTATAATGATTAATGTCCCCGCCTGTCACAGGGCTCAATTTTCCCCTGGGACAATGTAAATATTTAAAAACTGTCGCTCCATTCCCACATGTGGGTATTGATACCTGTCCATCCATTCTCGATGGGGCATGTCACAGGAAGGACAGTGCTGCCTGAATAAATGTGGGGAAGGTGAAAATGTGTTGCTGGAAAAGCGCAGCAGGTCAGGCAGCATCCAAGGAACAGGAGAATCGCCGTTTTGGGTATAAGCCCTTCTTCAGGAATCCTGATTCCTGAAGACGGGCATATGCCCGAAACGTCGATTCTCCTGTTCCTTGGATGCTGCCTGACCTGCTGCGCTTTTCCAGCAACACATTTTCAGCTCTGATCTCCAGCATCTGCAGTCCTCAATTTCTCCTTAAAGTTGGGGAAGGACTGCAACTCTCAGGGACGCAGAGTGTCAGTGAACGGCCAAACACGTGACTTCTGCAAACTACACCTTGTGCCTGTGTTGGAATGAAAAGCATTTGACAGACTTGTTCTGGATTGAAGTGTTTACTAGAAGCAGGAAGCTAAGGAAGAAACAACATAAACGCATTCAAATATGAGTGCAGAAACATTTCCCGCAGCACGAATGAAATTGTAAAGGACAGAGTAGCGTTTCGATACATTGAATTTGGTTCATTTGTTTTGATGAGGCTGTTACCAGGGTAGAAAACCATTACGAAATGATACAGCATATGCTCAGTATGATGGAACATTGTCTCAGTAATTCGCATTGCTGTTCAGAGGGAGGGTTACGTTGATTGGCAAAGTTAAATTGCCCTCTTGTGTCCAGGGAGTGAATTAAGTAAATTAGGTGAATTAGCCATGGGTAACGTGGGGATAAGGTCAGAAGTCACAGGACGTCAGGTTATACTCCAACAGGTTTATTTGAAATCATATGGGGGAGGGATTCCCCTTCTTCAGGAATGAAATAGGGAGGGGAGCGAGGTCTGGGTGAGATGCTCTTCAGAGAGTCGACACCGGTTCGATTGACTGAAATGCTCTTTCTGCACTGTAGGATTCCGTGATTCTATGAATTGATAATGACGGTGTTTACTGGGGTGTAAAGCCATTAGAGAAGATGCTGATGGGGGTGTACTGAGGATGAGATTTTATTCACTTCTCTTCTGGGAAAATTGAGAAGAGTTATCGCTGTACCAAGGAAATCTTAATGGTTTTTTTCAGGTTATGAAATGTTTGAACAGACTAAATCGGTGGAAAATTCCCTCTTTCAAGTAAGTAAACATCGAGATGCCAGGCATTCAATAGCTTTGATAAAACCTTGGAAGGGCAAAGAAATGATGAGAACAGAATCGCTGTCACTCCAAGAATCTGTTTTTCAAAATATTTGGAAAGGCACATTTGGTGACATACAAGGAATACATTTCACAAGGAGAGAGACAGCGTGTGGCTCGGTAAAGGTGCAGAGGTGGGGTGTAGTCGGTCGGAAGTTGCGGGAAACAATGTCTTAGTTGCTTAACTTTGAATGTAAAGAAATTTCTTTAATGTGTGCAACTGAATAAATTCGCTTCCAAAACTCTGCATTTTGAAAGATTTGGCATAATATTCCACCTGAAGCATTGTAAATGGAACTGAGTGGATTTTTATTTATTGTGAACAGAAGATATTACATAATGAATAGGAAGTGACCAGTTGCTTGGAGATCGACTTCCTGCTTTCATCACATGCGTTAAGGATGTGAGAACAAACACCATGATGTTTGGTCCATTTAATACTCAACATTTAATAAAGCAACAAGCAACAAAACTGGTGGGTTTTCTTTAGCACTTTAACCCTCTGCTTTTCTAAGCAGTATTTTCCTTAAGCTGAAATAAAGTCAGAGTAAATTTGAATACAACATTAATCGTTCCAATGAGATATATCTAATTCACTTCTGATCATTACAATGAAAATTGTGAGTTTTCAGCCAAATTAAAATGAAAGGAACAAATCAGCATTTCTTGCGATTAAATCCAATTCAGGTTCAGCCACATGAGAAAGGCCCTTTGAGCGACAACATCACCTTTATTTCACTCACCATGGCTGCTTCTTCACGTGAGAGAAAAAGTGACTGAAGAAATTATGAGTCAAATGTAGATGTAAATATGACGGAAAATTCTTGTCCTGTTTCATTCTGACTCAGTTCTGACTCAGAATGTATTACTGACAGCTATTCATTCTGATCAGCATGGCTATTTATTGGAATTTGCTGTTATTATAATTCTAGTGAAAGCAGAAACACAATGGTGTGGATTCGATTCCGCTCTGGAACTTTCTCATCCATGACTTTCACTGCATATAACCTGATGAGGTCACATGTCACCCCACTACAAAATGTGCAGAGGAGATTGTGAGATTACGGTGCTGGGTTATTATACCGCTGTGCTCCACATTCACGGGTTCGAGTCACACTCTGGTTGCTAACTTTACACACCGCTCTAGTAGTTTTCCTTTGCACCTCACACTCTGGTATACACTGGATCGAGAATCTTGCCCTTCACTGCACGGAAGATTCACAAATAATCTTCACCACATTAAAGTCGAAATGAAGAGTGACAGCAGCCATTCTATTCAATTGTAGATGAAATTGGTGTAATGAGAAGGAACGCATGTTTCTTTCTGCCCTAAATTCCATCTTGTCTTTCTATGAATTTACATCGAAAGAAAGAGAAAAAATTAACAAGAGATCGGGAGCACAAGTTTATCCAGTGGGGTTGTTCATGAGTATTTTAACCTAACACTTCACACAAAGATCTGATCAGCATTTCAAACAGTCACTCGGAATTGGAAAGGCAGAAAACTTCTCCAATGAAACAAACATTTCATTCTTTCACAAATTTCTGCTGTGTGCGAATCATACAAGGATCCATTATCCAGAGTGATCACTGACTTGCCAACTGTATAAGATCTGACAACTTCCTTCAGCAATCACAGCTTCTGGACAGCCACCTGTGCTGGGGCCCAGTGTCATTTGTCGCCCCCAGGTCATAGCACATTTCTTCTTCCTGAGTATTCGAGGCTTGTTCCTGATCTGTCTTATCTGTTTAATGAACCTTTTCTGTAACTTCTTCCCATCCCCTCACATTTCTGAACTTATGAATAAAATAAGGCGTCAGACGAAATGTTAAACCAAGTGGAAGTATGCTATTCAGCCCAAGGAGTCTGCTCAACCAATCAACAAACTCATGGTTGATCTGATTTGGAGATGCCGGTGTTGGACTGGGGTGTACACAGTTAAAAATCACACAACACCAGTTTATAGTCCAACAGGTTTAATTGGAAGCACACTAGATTTCGGAGCGATGCTCCTTCATCAGGTGATAGTCACTCCGAAAGCTAGTGTGCTTCCAATTAAACCTGTTGGACTATAACCTGGTGTTGTGTGATTTTTAACATAGTTGATCTGATAATCTTTAATTTCTTTCTGCTCACTTAGATCAACAAAGCTTCATCATCTTTCTTATTAACTATCTGGCACAGTTTGAAAATACCCAACCACACTGTCTCAACAGCGGTTACTGGAAAATGCCACAGATTCTTTGACTCCTGAGCAAAGAAATTACTCCTCATTTATGAATTAAATGAGCAATATCTAATTCTGAGATTATGTCCTCTAGTGCTCTTCTCAGAGCATAGGCCAAGCCACCTGCCCGTATCTACCCTGTCAAGATCCCACGAATATTGGAAGTTTATAATTGTTATTATGTGAATATAGATTTCCCCTCCTCCTCCTTTGTTTAAGGAGAATAATCCCAGTCTAACCAATCATTTCACGAAGTTCTACTGTATACAGAGTTAGCAACATGTTTGTAAGTCTGTGCTGTCCCTTACAGCGTCCTTACATATTATTAAGACAGGTGGAGAAATTTCGGCAAGGAAACGGGTTGAAATATCAGGCGCAGATGGGAATTGAAACTTGAAATCAGAAAGCAATTAGAATCGGATTGACCCACAGAAGGACCAATTACAGCGAAGATAACTCTGACAAATGAGAATCTACTCATATTCGATTGACATTCAATGGCTTCAATGTAACTGAATTCCTCCGTGTAATCGTCCTGGGAGCTAGTATTTAGGAAAAATGGAACCTGACCGCCCATATAAAGAAGTTGACGACAAAAACCTGTCCTTGGGTGGACTTTGTTTGATTATTAACTCAACTCTTGTCTCCTTGAAGCCTACATCATCCGCAACGCACAAATTAGATGTTAAACAGAACTCTCTCCATTTGCCTCGGTGGGTGCAGCTTCAATGCCACTGTAGGAACTGGGCACCCTCCACTACAATGCAGTCACTAAACTGTATATTGTTCAACACCTGAATATTTATTCCCTTAACTGCTAAGGCGCAATTGCAGCAGAGTGCACCACAGAGAAGATTCACTGGAGTAAGTCATCCAGGCTTTGTTTGCAGAATCTTCAAAGCTCAAAAATTGTAACGACTATAAGGACAAGTTTGAAGATGCACTGAATCTTCACCATTTGCAAATTACCCTCTAAGGCACATACCAGCATGACCTGGAGAGGAATCAGTGGTAAATTCATTGAGCGGTGAAGTAGTTTGATGGGCAAAGAGTTACACTTCAGCCGTCTATCTTTCATCTTTCAATTTTTAAAAATGTAGATTATTGCATGGACCAGACTTGTGCTCGTTCCTTTCGTTGTTTCCTAAACCGGCGGTTGCTAAAGATCGAATATCATCCACTTTCTGTTGTCAACAATAGAAAATATCCAAAATCCTCTGGAACGACTGATCTCCCTGCCTAACAATCTTCAGGGATCTGTGAATGTCCACTCCAAGATCTCTTTGTTCCTGTGCACCACTCAGAATCCTCACTTTTATTGTTACAACTTCCCAAATTCACTACCACTCATTGGTCTGGATTCACATCCATTCGCCATTTTTCCTTTCCACCTGCTGGATACATCCCTGTGGTCCCTGACATTATTCATCATAGTCAACGACACGACTATGTATCGTCAGTAAATTTCTACATCTTGACTCCGAATAAAAAAGTGTGAATTATTGATCTACATCAGGAGACAGTGGTACCTCACTGGGAACAAGCGTCCAAACATGGTTCCTTGCTGCATGGGATGAATAACTGCCATGTTCCAATCTCCAAGGGTTGCTAGCCCAGTAACTCGCCACTACATTTGCAGATGACACAAAGATTGGCAGAGTAGCCAGAAAACAGAGGGGACTGTCAAAGAATGAAGGGGAATATAGATAGACAGAAGAGTTGAGTAGAGAAGTGGCAAATGGTGTTCCATCCAAGCAAATGTGAGGTGATGATTCGGGAAAGTCGAATTCCAGAGCCAAGTATACAGTAAACGGAAGAGCCTTTGGTAAACTTGATGAGAAGAGAGATCTAGGTGTTCAGGTCCTTTGTACCCTGAAGGTGACTGCACAGGTGGATAGAGTGGTCAAGAAGGCATATGGCATGCTTGCCTTCACAGGATAGAGCATTGAGTATAAGAGCAGGCAAGTCCTGCTAAAATTGTACAAGAGTTTGTTTCGGCCGCGTTTAGAATACTCTGTACAATTCTGGTCGCCAAATTACCAAAATTATGTGGACGTTTAGGAGAGAATGCGGAGAAGGTTTACGCAGATGTTGCCTGGTATGGAAGATGCAAGCTCTGAAGAGAGGTTGAATAGGTTACTTCTGCTTTCATTAGAAAAAACGAGATAGAGAGGACCTGATTGAGGTCTACAATATCATGAACGGTGCAGACAAGGTGGATAGAGATAAGCTTTTCCCCAAGATGAGGGATTCAATAATGAGAGGTCACGCATTCAATGAGAGAGGTGAAACGTTTAAGGGAGACAGACATGGAAAGTATTTTACACGGAGGCTGGTAGGTGCTGGAATGCGTTGCCAGCAGAGGTAGTAGAGGCAGGCATGGTAGTTTCATTTCAGGTGCGCCTGGACAGATGCATGTGCAAGTGAGAAGCAGAGGGATACGGATGCTTAGAAATTGGGTGACATGTTTAGATAGTTGATTTGGACAGGCTCAGGCTTGGCCGTCCAAAGGGCCTGTTCCTGGGCTGCACATTTTCTGTATTCTTTGTTCTTCTTTGTTCACTACACTACCAACTGTGCGTTACAGGTGAAGTAGTGCTACTTCTGCAATCATAATTACTTATGCAAGGTAAATAAACTCACACCAGTGTACAATTCTTTCAACTAAGAGCTGAGTCAACAAGAATGAAACCTACATGAAGGAAATATATAAATTGCTTTCATATTAGCTAAAATGTGCATACAAGAATGAAAGGTGTCTGCAAACAAAGGTATATGGTACAGACAAATAGATAAGGTGCTGTGAGGATGTAGGTTAAGTCAGATATGCTTGTACAAGCAGTGGTTACAAACATTTGTTTACCATTTCTGCAAAAACAAAAAAAAACAAACCCCAATTAATAGGGAGTAAGGTTCAATATGGTTGGGGAAAGGGAGGAAATGTCACAAGTGGGGGAAATAAATCGCAGTGAAGGAGGATATACCTAACAGTTGACCACAGCCAGGATGTGGTGAAAATTCCAAGCAAAACCTGCACTTTGTTATGCACAAGGCTGGATAAGGCAAGAGAGAAACAATAGTAATGGGCACTGGGTTTGGAGTAGCGAATCCTATGTACTTGCTAAACTCTCCGAGTCTATTTCAGGCACCACGCTTGCAAGCGTATAATAAAGATACTGATTGCTTCAGATCTTGTCTTGCACTGAAATTATTGATGTGAGTGGCCTTAGTGTCTCACAATTGGGGGATCATCCGTAATATTCTTCCATCGCCGGGGGGAGTGGCCTGCCCTGGACACTGGGAAGATGCCTCCCATTCTCAATTGAGGAGCGGTTTCTTGACCCTGTTTTGCCCACTCCCTTGGGAGACTGGTATGAATCCCACAAGAGAGACATCTGAGTCAGACAGTGAAAGGAGGTCAATAAAAAAAAGGGAAAAAAAGCGGCCAGGCAACTCTGTGCACAGACGAACGTCAGAAAATTCACTTTTAAGTATTAACTTGGTGGCCGGGTAAAGGGGTATTTAATCGCTGAGGGACTGGTGAGGGCCCCAAGAAATGGCGGGTAGGCAGAGTAAGTCGAACTGTCATGGAGTAAAGGAAGAAAAAGTCCCTGGTAACATTCCTTCTAAAAGTCCTTTGGGGAGGATGTTGAGGGAATGGACAAGTAACACTTGTACAAGGGAAAAAGATAAAAAGAAAATGATTAAATATTGTTGTTTATTATGGACCAAAGAACCAATCCTTCGTCCAGCTGTCTTCTGGCCAAAGTATGCTTCGGCCGAGGATTGGGTCTGTCAGTACTGAAATTTGTATGTGAATAAAAAACAACCTTTTAGTCAAGAATAGGCGGAGTATGCGTCCTGTTGGAAAGGCAGTTTGGGAATGATGGTAGTAAAGACAAAGGATTCCCCCTCTACCCCACCCAGTCCCTGGGATCCTTTTGCCTGTTTGCACTCCCACCCCCGTACCATAAAATCAGATTAGGTGAAAATGGGGTAGGAGGAGAGACAGACAGACAGGGACAGAGAACGGATGACCCACAAGAGGAGGACGAAGGGGCGGTGGACGGGGATGGTGTTGTTCCCCACCATCAATCCGCACCTAAAGAAAGGAAAGATAAAGTAGATGTAGAGGAGGCCTCTGGAGTATCTGAACGAAAGCCAAAGGGGTGAAAACAAAAACAAAAAAAGGGGAAGAATATAAAGACTTATCCCCTTCGGGAAGTACCAATAGGGGACAAAGAGATTGGGTTTGTAAGTGCCCCCCTCACCAGTGGGGAGGGCAGAACATTTAAAAATGAGATGAACGTCCTGGTAGAGGATCCGGTAGGACTGTCTGAACAAATTGATGAATTTTTGGGGCCCAGTCTGTATACGTGGACTGAGTTAATGTCTATTTTGAATATACTATTTACTGGGGAAGAAAGGGGACTTATACCAGGAGCAGCCATTAAAATATGGGACAGGGAACTTCCCATTGGCGATGGGGATACTGGACAGGGAGAGACGGAGTTTCCCCTCAGAGACACCCAGTGGGAAAATCAAAACCCGGATAAATAGGGAAGAGATGATGGAATTGAAAGACCTGATAGTAAAATGAATAAGACAGGCAGTTCCGAAGTCGCAGAATTTGACTAAAGCCTTTGAAATTACAGAGGAGAAAGATGAGATACCCTCAGCTTTCTTGCAATGATTAAGAGACTCAATGCGGAAATACTCTGGAATGAACCCTGAGGACCCAGTGGCACAGGGTCTTTTGAAAGTATATTTTGTGACAAAGGCAAGGCTAGACACAGAGAAAGATACTGAAGATAGAAGGGAGGAGTGAAACACCATTAGATGAATTGTTAAGAGAGGCACAGAAAGTGTTTGCAAAGAGAGAGGATAAGATACAAACAGAAGGCAAAAATGATGGTAGCTACGATTGATGATGTAGTTAAGAAAAGAATGGAACCAATAGTGAGCAACTGGAGCGGTGGGTGGCAGCATTTAGGACATAGAGGAAGAGGGAGAGGGAGAGGAAAAGGGGGAGCATTTGATAGAAGGTTCGGGCGACAGGAGCAGAGATGGAAGTCTCCACAGGCAGGATATTGTTATTGCACAAACTCGGGCATTTTAAGCGGGAGTGTCCTCATCTACAAAGGGAAGAAAGGACAATTCCGCTTATGAATTTTGATGAAGAATAGGGATGTCAGTGGTTCCTGCCCCCGGGGAGCCACTAGGAACTCTTGATAAACTTGAAGGTGGGACCCTGTGGGGAAGAGGTAGTCTTCCTCGTAAATACGGGGGCAGCACGGTCATCACTGAATTTTATACCAAAGAAGTAGGAATGTCAACACGGTCAATTACTGTTTCCAGGGTAAAAGGGGAAGGATTTACTGTTCCAGTATTTGAACCTATGATGACAGAAGGTCCTAAGTATACAGTCACAGGGGAACTGTTGCATATCCCTGATATAGGAAGTAACTAACTAGGGAGAGATTTAATTATCCTTTTAGGACTGAAGATTTGAACTCAGGAAAAAGAATTAGTTGTACAAATGGCAATGTTGACAGAAGATGTGGAGAGAGAGAGAGATAGACCCTATTAAATGGGCTAGAGAAGGGAATCGTGGAAAAAAAACAGATCTGTCCCCTCGAAATAAGTTTAAAAAGGAAAGGGGACGTTGTTTATGAGCGACAATATCCCATTTCCATAGAAGGTAAACGAAGACTACAGCCAGTAATTGAGGGGCTAGAGATGGACTGTTGGAGCCATGTATGTCTCCTTATAATATCCTAATTCTACCAGTGCGAAAATCCGATGGAACTTATCGATTGGTGCAGGATTTGAGAATATTGAATCGAATAGTACAAATGAGGCACCCAGTGGTGCCAAACCCCTATACGTTATTAAGTAAGATCCCTCATGACCACAAATGGTTGTGTGTGATAGATTTAAAGGATGCCTTTTGGGCTTGTCCCTTGGCGGAGGAAAGTAGGATTTTTTTCGCCTTTAATTGGGACGATCCCAAGACAGGACGGAAACAGCAATACCAGTGTGCCGCGCTCCCCCAGGGGTTTACAGAATCCCCGAATTTATTTGGACAAGTGTTCGAACAAATATTGGAGCAATTTAGCAGCCCCAAGGGAACTACACTTTTGCAGTATGTCGACGACATCTTAGTAACAGGAAAGAAAAGGGAAAGAGCAGTAGGAGCCACTAAAAAAAAATTGAATTTCCTGGGTCAGTAAGGACTGTGAGTATCTAAAAGCAAAATACAATATGTGGAGCGAGAATCGAAATACTTGGGACATTTAGTTAGTGAGGGAAATTGAAAGATCAGACCGGAATGGTAAGAGGGTATAGTGGGTATTCCGCTGCCCAGGACTAAACGGGAATTAGGTATTTTTTTGGGTTTAACGGGATATTGCAGATTGTGGATTGATTCTTATGCTGAAAAGATGAATAACTTATATCTCAAACTATTGGAGGAGGAACCAAAGTGTCTGAGTTGGGAAGAAGAGGAAAAATAACTATTTAAGAATTCAAAAGAGATTTGATCCATGCCCCCATGTTAGCTTTACCTTCTCTAGATAAACCTTACCACCTCTTTGCTACTGGAGATAAGGGAGCGGCTTTAGGAGTATTAACCCAGAGATGGGGAGGAATGAGACAGCCAGTAGCATATCTTTCGAAGCTATTGGATCCAGTATCCCGGGGGTGGCCTGAGTGTGTGCAGGCCGTGGCTGCCACTGCACTGTTGGTGGGGGAAAGCAGGAAGCTTACACTTGGGGGAGCCCTAATAGTAAGCACCCCACACCAAGTGAGAACGATCATAAACCAAAAAGCTGGGCGATGGTTGACAGACTCACGGGTTCTGAACTTTGAGGAAATATTAATAGAAAATGATGATCGAGTGTTGGTCACGGACAATTGTTTAAATCCAGCTGACTTTCTTTGGAAAGAGGAAGGAGAATCTCCTCAGAATCCAGAGCACAACTGCCTTGACATTATAGAATACCAAACTAAGGTCTGCATGGACCTGAGAGATGTTCCACTTCATGCAGGAGCCTAACTTTTTATAGACGGATCATCCCGGGTGACTGAAGGGAAAAGACATAATGAGTATGCAGTTGTAGACAGGACGAAAGGTAGTGTGGTAGAGGCAGGAAGGTTGCCAAATGGGTGGTCACCTCAGACCTGCGAACTCTACGCATTGGAAAGAGCTCTTAGGGCGTTAGAAAATAAAGAGGGAGCAGCATACAGTGACTCTAAATATGTATTTGGTGTTGTGCACACTGTTGGAAAGAGCACTGATCAATAGCCGGGGGAAGGAATTAGGAATTAGGACATGAGGAGTTGGTTAAACGTGTCTTGGAGTCCCTATTACTCCCCTGAGAAATAGTGGTGCTGCATGTAAATGGTCATCAGAAAGGAAATGAACCAGAAGTTAGGGGGAATAGATTAGACAATGAAGTGGCTAAGGAAGCAGGCCTGG
Organism: Chiloscyllium punctatum; assembly: GCF_047496795.1. Lineage (NCBI taxonomy): Eukaryota > Metazoa > Chordata > Chondrichthyes > Orectolobiformes > Hemiscylliidae > Chiloscyllium > Chiloscyllium punctatum. Next base: position 315,893 of record NW_027309964.1, read on the forward strand.
ACCCACAGGGCGTGCTGATTCATTCCCTAATACCTACTGTCCCTGATCCCCAGAAGCTCCTATATTTACTGAAAGAGAAAAAAAAGAATTTAAAGATTTAGGGGGTTCAAACACAGCAGATTGGATGTTACCCGATGGAAGAGAAATGTTAAACAAAATGATGATGTGAGAGATTATGGCTGTCCTACACCAAAGCAACCATTGGGGAGTACAAGCAATGTGTGATTTAGTTCTTAGGGAATATGGATGTAAAGGAATATATACAATTGCTAAACACATATGTGAGGGATGTATAATATGCACAAAGGTAAATAATAAAGTCTTGAGAAAACAGACCCCGGGAGGAAGAGACCCGGGATTGAGACCCTTCCAGAGTATACAAGTAGATTATACTGAACTACCCAGAGTAGGAAGACTAAAGTATATGCTGGTCATAGTAGATCATCTATCTGGTTGGGTTGAGGCATACCCCCGAGCCACCGCCACTGCGATTGCGGTGTCTAAAACAATATTCGAGCACATAATTCCCCGATATGGGCCAGTGAACCGTATAGATTCCGACCAAAAACTCATTTTACCTCTGAAGTGTGACAGGAGATAATGAAAGGGTTGGAAATTTCCTGGGAGTTCCATGCTCCATGGCACCCGCCAACATCAGCAAAGGTTGAGAGAATGAACCAAACACTCAAACGACAGGTCTCTAAATTGATAATAGAAACCAGACTCCCTTGGACCAAATGATTACCTATCGCTCTCTTACGAGTACGAACAGCCCCAAGGAAAGATTTGGGACTATCCCCTATGAAATTATACTTGGATTACCTTATCTGGGAACGAACGGAGAATTGGCAATTCCCGAAACTAAAGACTTGTTCTAAAGAAATATATACTGGGCTTGTCCGCCTCTTTGTCTCTCCTCAGGAAACAGGGTTTATTGGCACAGACTCCACCCCTTGAATTCACCGTTCATCCCATCCAGCCAGGAGATTGGGCCTTAGTAAAATCATGGACAGAAACTAAATTGCAGCCGGACTGGGAAGGCCGTATCAGGATCCTTTGATTACCGAAACGACAATAAGGACAGCGGAGAAAGGCTGGACTCACTACACTCGGATCAAAGGGCCAGTGAAATCTCCAGTTGAGGAAGAAGTCTGGACAGCCGAATCAACGGAAGACCCGCTGAAACTCAGGCTGAAGAGACTTAGAGTAACTGATTATACAGTGGGGACTCGAGTGCGGGATTATTTCTGTAGGATTGTGTATTAAGTTTTTTTGTGCTTCAGCAGAATTTTTAGAATGCTGGGGATGCTTAGAGTTATGATGCTAGCTCTGTAAGTATTGGGATTTTGTCAAATATAATTTCATATGTATTATTAACAATCCCTGAGTCTGATAATCCATACGTAATAGACCTGATGCATGCAGTTTAGTAAATTGTGGTGATATAGATAATCAGAGACAGTACCACAGCTCAGAGATACATCTTAAGTCCTTTGGGGATGGTACTTGGTATAATGGTCTTGTCACAATACACTGGGCCACCTTCCGATCACCTCTCAATTGTCCTGATAAAGAGCGTAACCCAATATACCTAATGATAAAGAAAACCACATGGCACAAAGCAATTCTCGGGGTGGGGGGGGGGCACCTATGAGATACAATTAGATGAAACATTTGGGATAGAAATGTAAGCAAACAGGAAGGATTTCTCGGGCTGTTGTTTTCAAATTAGTGTAGGACAGGGAAAACGGGCAGAACTATTGGATAATAAGGTACATCCTTTCACCCCTCCCGATGATCCTACAGTAGTAAAAATTATAGTGATAAAGGACTTGAAACAGATCATCAAAATAGAAACTGGATATTGGGATGCAAATGCCTGGGTTGAATGGGTAAAGTGTACTGTAAAAAGTCTGAACAAGAGCAATTGCTATGCATGTGTCTCCAGGAGACCAGTGACCAAGGTTCCCTTTCCACTCGGGTGTAAGCGAGACAGGAAGGGCATGAAATGTATAATAGCCCTGTCACAGGATAAGACTGCATGGAATGATAGGAATTGTACCTCCCTATCTCTGACGTTCGCTCCCTTGGAGAAGAAAGATTCAAAAGCCCCCACACCGCACACGTTTTCAGCTGCAGTCGGAAATCACACGACGTGTGTGCGTAGATAAGGTGCAAATCGCTCTAGAGATTTGGGGGAGCTGAAAGTATGCACAGAGATTAAGAATATCACCGAAATGGACAAGGCAGGGAACTACTCAGCACCAAAGCCTCCCTGAGCGGATCTGTGGTGGAACTGTGGAGGCAAAATATTGAGACCCACACTACCATCGGATTGGAGAGGGATATGTGCAATTGTACAATTGGTAATTCCATTTACCCTGGCATTTGAGAAGGGAAAGATAGTGGGGGAAGAGGGAAGGAGTAAGAGATCACTGTTAGATACTTCTTTCAATGGCAGGATTTATCTTGATTCTGAATGAGTCCCTCGGAGGGTACATGATGAGTTCAAGCCTCGTAATCAGATTACAGAAGGCTTTGAGTCAGCTTTCTATTGATGGGTAACAATTAATAAAAATATAGATTGGATAAATTACATTTTCTATAATCAACAGCGATTTATAAATTACACAAGAGATGCGGTTAAAAGAATATCAGAACAGCTTGATGTGACAAGTAGGATGGCATGGGAAAACAGAATGGCCCTTGATATGGTTTTAACGGAAAAAGTGTGTGTGTGTGTGTGTGTGTGTGTGTGTGATGTTAGGAGGAAGCTGTTGCACCTTTATTCCTAATAACACTGCACCTGATGGTTCTATTACTCGGGCATTAAGCGGATTGACGACCTTAGCAGAGGAACTAGCTGAGAATTCAAGAGTAGACACATCTCTCACGGGATGGCGTGAATCATGGTTTGGAAAATGGAAGGGGGTGGTGGTTTTGATCCTTACTTCCCTGATAGTAGTAGCCGGGGTATTGGTAGCCATTGGCTGTTGTATCATGCCCTGTATACGAGGACTCAACCAAAGGCTGATTCAATCAGCCTTAATAAAACAGATACCCCTAAAATGGAATCAGGCAGAGGAACTTTGTCGATTAAATAATGAGGGGATGAGTGAGACCCAGATGGATGAAATATCCAGAATGATGCTTGCGAATCTTGGGAGCAATACTTAAAAGAAAAATGCAGAAGATAACAAATGGTAATTAAAGAAAAAGGGGGAAATTTGGGATATAGGTATAGTAGTGTCACTTCTGCAATCGTCATTATTTATGTAAGGTTAATGCACTCACACCAGTGCATAATTGTTTCAACCAAGAGCTGAGTCAACGAGAATGAAAACTATGCGAAGGAAATATATAATTGTTTTTGTATTAACTAAAATGTGCATACAAGAACGAAACGTGCCTGCAAACAATGGTAGATGTTACAGACAACAAGAGAAGGTGCTGTGAGGATGTAGGTTAAGCGAGATTTGCTTGTACAAACAGTAGTTATAAGCATCTGTTTCCTACTTTTGCAAAAACACAAAAACAAACCACTATTAAAAAGTCATAAGGATCAATATGGTTGGGGCAAGGGAGGAAATGTCACAAGTCGGGGATTTAGATAGAAGTGATGGAGGATATACCTAACAATGGACCACAGCAGGATGTGGTGAAATGGCCAAGTAAAGCTTGTCATTTGTTAAGCACAAGGCCGGATAAGGCAAGCGAGAAACAATACTAATGGGCACCGGGTTTGGAGTAGTGAGTCCAATATAAGATATGTATTTGCTAAACTCTGTGTGCCTTATTCCAGGCACCACGCTTGCAAGCGTCTAATAAACAAACTGATTGCTTCAGATCTTGTCTTGGGCTGAAATTATTGAAGTGAGTGAGCTTTGATTCTCACAGTCTGTAATTTGAATTTACTGTACTTTCTATTCTCTCAAGTCTCAAAATTCCGGGCACAATAAATGCGATATGAATTATAAATTAGTATCTGGACAAAAGAACCAATGAACAGCTACATAGACCTCTTGAAGATGGGGGCTGGGTATTGAGAACAGAGGATCAGTGGTTAGCACTCGTGTCTTACAGTGTTATGCACTTGGGTTTGAGTCCATCCTCAGTCACATGTTTGTGTGAAGTTTCCATGTTCTGGTTTTCTCCCACAATGCAAAGATATGCAGGTGAGGTAAATTGGACATGCTTAGCTGCTTGTTCTGTTCAGGGATGTGTAGGGTGTATGCATTAGTCAGGAGTAAATGTCCAGTAATCTGAGAGCAGAATGGTGCTGAGTGGATTATTCTTTGGAACGTCAGTGTTGACTTGTTGGGCTAAATGACCTGTTTCCACATAGTAGGGATTCCATAAATTTAGAATTGTGTTTCGCTAAACACAACTGACATTTTTTTAAATGTTGCATTTAAAACTTATCTTTAACTGTCAATTGTCAATCTTGTAAAATATCTCAATGTTTCTGAAATCAATGTTCAAACAAAACACTGCACATAAAGCCGCACAAAGATCTTCATGACCATCTAATTACTGTTCAGTGGAATAATCACAGTAAAAGTTTACTGTTTCTGAGATCAATCCCCACTATCACAGTAAGGATCTGGTTGTCATTCCCTTCAATAAATGCAATCGTTGTCATCTGGTATTTCAGCTCAGTCGTTATAACCATACTGGTTGTTCAAAGCATGGTTATTCTGTATTATGAATGGCCTAGGGTTCTAACGGCAAGAGATGTTGTTCCATTTGATTTGTTGCATGTTCTCAAACAAGTTTTCAATATAAATATTGCAAAAAATGTGTTTATTTGGTCTTGTTCAACTGCTGATGCTAACATTTTCAGTTCATGTTCATTAAGCATATTTGGAGAAAGTGAGGAAAGCTGTGGTGTTGCAAAAGTGCAGGCACATTCAAAGAGCAGGAGTATCGAAAAGATTCCTGAGGAAGGGCTTTTGCCCAAAACGTCGATTCTGCTTCTCCTTGAATGCTGACTGACCTGCTATGCTTTACCGGCACAACGCTCTTGCCATTAGAAATATTTGACTAAGTATTCAGAGACAATACTAAAAGTTACCTCTGTCTATTTAATTTACTGTGCTTTCTGTTCAATGAAGTTTTCGTGTTATTTGCTCCTCATTTTCTTCTTAAATCTGATACAAATTTCAAAATACAGAACACATTAAAATTCACGTGAATTATAAATTTGCATTCTCGACAAGAAAACCAATGGAAGGCGATATAGAATTCTTGAACAGCCTACACATTTAAATGAAAAAGCAATTCCTTCTAAAAAATGTTTCCACGTCTGTATCTTTTGCTCAATTCAATAATCCTGCAAGTAGTTTATAATTGCCAGTTGATCTCACTGAATGAGTACCTAATCAATGTCAATGTAACAGCTGAAACATTAACAACAGATTGATAACTGGGTGTTAAAGACCTTATTTGAAGTGAACAAATGTTTGGAATTTACTTGAATTCCACCAGGAAACATTCTTGAATCTTACAATAAGAAGTGAGATATGTGAGAGATGTGCAAACCTTATTTTTAAATGAACAAACTCCAATATTTTCAAAGCATTTCAATCTTACTGTTGAAAATAACAGGTGAATGGAAAAATAAAAACAAGTTTCTGACAATTCATAAACTAAACAACAATTGCAAATTCACTTTGACCAAAGGACAGAGTAATATTTAGATGAATCACAACATTTAGTTACAAAGTCGGCAATCAGCTGACTGACAAGTAATAGGTGGTAGCATTTGTTAGTTTACTGAAGAAGATATCAACTTTATTTCAAAGTTATAGCACGAGAGCTTAATGTTTAATGTGTTTCAATTTTTTGGACTTGCCCCTTTACAACAAAAAAAGATCATTCTCATTACTTAGACATCGTAATCTTTAATTCTGCAACATTTTCAAATATTCTCCAGGAATTTATAAGCAACAGAATTAGATACTGGTATCCCCACTAGCCGAAAGTAGAGCGTTATTACGAAATCTTACATAAACTGAAAAGGCGTAGATCGAAGAAGCATTAATTTATATGGGAAACACCTCCCCTTTTTTTGTAAAAGTGAAAATTCCCTTTAGATTTCTTTCAGTTAGAGGAAAAAGGGACAGATGTAAGTCTTTTGTAAAAGCAAAGTGGCTAAAGCGAATTTTCCAACACATATTTATTGGTAACCTGACACAAGTAAGTATCAGATTTTGTGATTATTGATATAATAGATAAAAGCAGGTCTAATGTTGGATTGAAAAGCAGTTCAGTCTGTGCTTAGGTGCTCTCTAATCAACATTCAGACAGCTCTTGATATATTTCTGGTGAAGGCGTGATTTGAAGCCTTCCCTCTGGTCTTGTAATAGAGACACTGCCACAGCTCCACAGGCTCCTTTCATAATGTTCCCAATCAGGACGGTAGGACTGCAATATTATGTTTAAAGTGGCTACACAAATGAAAACTAATCAGCTGTTTATTGTAGTAATTCAAATGGGAATTAATTAGGTCGTTTCTGTGTGTATTGGACTGGAAATTAAACAATATTTTACAATAACAATAGAATGATGGAATGGTGGATTTAAATAAACAGGAATCTCATGATAATTCTTTGAAAGACAAATTGACAAAACTGCGTGATCATTGTACTTTAATTTTAAAAATGCATCATTCATTCCATGTGAATATTCAGCCGAAGACAAGTTCCCTTCCTTTCAACAATGTCCAACTTCCACAATTTCAAAATGAACAGTCATTGATAAAGAAAGGAACAAGCAGATGTTAATTCTACTTCCTTCACATAAACGTGTGATTAATTTAAGTAAGTTTCTTATATGTAAAAAGGAAACTCTTATTGTGGTTCTAAATAAAATAGACATTAACATGAAGTGAAATATAATCAAATCAATTCAATTGTGTTTTCTCAGTTAAAATAGCGTTCAATATTCAAAGTAGTCGAGTGATTGTACACTGCAATCTCTTTACATTAATTCAGTGCTGAGACGTAATTCCACATTTATACCCCTTATAGTGAAGCAAACTTGTGCCAGGAGTCTGAGCGGTTGGGGAGGTTTTTACTGAGTACTTTGCTTCAGTGTTCACGAGTGAGTGAGACCTTGTTCCTTGTGAGGACAACGTGAAAAAGGCTGATATGGTCGAACAGGTCGATGTTAAGACAGAGAATGTGCTGAAAATATTGAAAATTCATGGGGATAGATAAGTCCCCTGGGCCAGAAATGATGTAACTTAGGTTGTTATGAGAAGGGAGGCAAGATATTACTGTGTTTTGGCAATGATCTTTGCATCCTCACTGTCCACTGGAGTCATACCAGATGATTGGAGGGTGGCAAAAGGTGTTCCCTTATTGAAGAAAGGCAATTGAGATGATCCTGGGAATCATCGATGAGTCAGTCTTACATCAGTTGTGGGCAAATTATTGGAGAGGATTCTGAGAGACAGGATTTATGATTATTTGGAAAAGCATAGATTGATTAGAGATGGACAGTATGGCTTTGTGAGCGGCAGGTTATGCCTCACAAGCCTCATTGAATTATTTGAGGTTGTGGCAAACACATTGGTGAGGACAGAATAGTGGGTGTGGTGTATAAGGATTTTAGCAAGGTGTTTGATAAGGTTCTCCATGGTAGGCTCATTTAGAAAGTAATGAGGCATGGGACATTTATTATCTAACCTGCCTGGTTAGATAAAAAATTGGCTGACGCATAGAAGATAGGGTGAGATTACATGGATAGTTTTCAGCTTGGAGCCAGTAACCAATGGTGTTCTGAAGGGATTAGTTCTGGGACCTCTGCTCTTTGTGATTTTTGCAAATGACTCGGATGAGGAAGTGGAAGGGTGGGTTAGGAAGTTTGCCAATGACACGAGGGTTGGTGGAGTTGTGGATAGTGTGGAGGGCTTTTGTAGGTTGCTCGAGGACATTGACAGGATGCAGAGCAGGTCTGAGAAGTGGCAGATGGAGTTCAACCTGAGAAAATGTGAAGTTATTCATTTTGCAATTTCAAATTTGAATGCATATTTTCAGGTTAAATGCAGGATTCTTGACAATGTGAGGAACAGAGGGATCGTGGGGTGCACATCCATACCTCCCTCATAGCTGACATCTAAGGTGATAGGGTTATTAAGACGGTGCATAGTGTGTTGGCTTTCATTAGCGGGGAGGTTGAGTTTAAGAGCCACGAGGTTATGCTGCAGCTGTATGGATCCCTGACGAGACTACACTTGGAATATTTGTTCTGTTCTGATCACCTGATTAGACATAGGATGCGGAAGCATTAGAAAGGTGCAGCTGAGATTTATCAAGGTGTTTCCTGGACTGGAAGGCATGTCTTATGAATAAAGGTTGACAGAGCTGGGGCTTTGGTCATTGCAGTGAAAGAGTTTACTTGATAGCTTTGTGTAGATGATGAGAGGCATAGATAGAGTGGATAATGAAAGACTTTTCCCTACAAAGTGGCATAATTTTAAGATGAATGGGGGAAGTTGCGGGGAGATGTCAGAGATAGTTTCTTTATAGATAGTGGTGAGTGTGTGGAATGCACTGCCAGTGGTGGTCGTCGATTCGGATCCATCAGGGACATCTAAGCGACTCTTGGATTGGCACATGGATGATAGTAAATGAAGGGCATGTTGGTTAGTTTGATCTTTGAGTAGGATAAAAGGTCGGAACAACATCGTGGCCAAAGGGCCTGTACTGTCCTGTACTGTTCTGTATTCTATGGATTGAAATGAACAATTATTATATATTAGCAACATATAGATTTTCAAAATTCTATTAGCTTACTTACAAATAATGATAAATTTCATCTTGCCATTTGACTGTGCTATCTGCAAAAATGAACAGGAATTGTTGCAGGGAAAAGTAGTTCAGTTTTTCTAAATTTATATGGCTGGGATTACATAGATCATTCAAATGAGCAAAAGTCATATATTTTATCAGTGCGCGTTGCATCAGAAACAATGGATTCTTTTGTAGGTGTGTTGATTGGAAATAAAACGGATATTTATATTACTGTATAGGTACTAGGGAAGATTGGATTAAATTCAAATGTACACTTCACTGTAGTTGTTAGCAAGACTAATCTAAGGCATACTATAATTATTGTCATTCAAATGCCTTAACAATTACTGCTAGAATCTTGAATAAATGATATATTGTACCATTTTTCAAACAGTCAATAAATTATATTGTGAACCTCAGTATACTTGTTACCCAGACCAATTATTATGCAATTATTGTAATGGTAATGACTTGATAAATAATGCTAAAACCTTAACAGATAAATTGGTTCAATACTTTGTCAGCATGTTGCTCTGAAATTGATTGGATATTTATTAAGATCGGTAAACTGAGGGACAAAATATTGATTGATAGAATTGAAGGAAAAAAATGAGACAGTGTTAATTGCACAGAATTGTTTTTCTTTAAAAATGCAGTTGATGGAAGAATAATATATTTTCCTCCATTGCTTTTCTTGTAGAGACATGTTTTTTTAAATTGTCATGATTCGAGGTTGAGACACTTGTGTCAGAGTCTGCAAAGGGGAGAGTGAGAGAGAATGAAATTCTAAAAAAGCAGAAAGGAAATGAACTGGTGAGCAGAGGAGCTCCAACTGTAGTGCCTCACCCTGCCAGCATCTTATTGGGTGAGCTGGAACGCAGACTAGTCAAGCAATAAGCTGACACAGTCATACGCACAGAATCATAGCTTACAATGTCTGAGACACCATCGTCACCACCCCTGTATGTCCTGTCCCACCGGCAGGACATGGATGTCACTGAAATGCTAGAACATGCAGGGTAAAGGACTAAGATCTGCAGAATGTGATCAATGTGATGTATTTGACATTTCTCCAGAATATTAAACTCCAGTCGAATTTGAAAAGTTACTAGCGTCATCAGACTTGAACTACAAATGTCAGAAAAAATTTATCAGAAAGTTGCAGCACACTTGGCCAATCCTGGAGATGTGTTGGCTGTAATAGTTCTCGAGGTAAAAGCAATGACTGCAGATGCTGGAAACCAGCAGATGCTGGAAACCTTATTCTTGATGAAGGGCTTTTGCCCAAAACGTCGATTTCGAAGCTCCTTGGATGCTGCCTGAACTGCTGTGCTCTTCCTGCACCACTAATCGAGAATATCATAGAACTCCCCAGTCTTTACAGCTTTTTATACTCACCATTGAGAGCAAAAAAATCAGACTGATCTCTGCCCTCTATGCTTTTATAATCTGTTTTTTTAACATATTTCTTTGGCAGCTGCACACCTTGTTTATTTATTTCTTTCCCAGCTCTAACTCCATTCCCCGTGGCCTTGAGGGATGACCAATTCTGCTGTTTAATCTCTCCTGCCTTCCCCCATGTGACAGAGTGTCTTTATGTCCTTGTCTCACCCCCACCTTGCTCACAACCTGTTAAATTTCTGATGGTTCCCAGACATCTGTAACTTTCACTGCACCCCCTGGGTCAATGGCACGAGTTTTGAATTCACTTCCTCCTGAGATAATCAGAAATTTTTCCGGTTGCAGTGTCCCCCAGATATTATTTTGAAAAGCAGAGCATTTGTGTCAGAGTCAAGTATTTGTGAGCCTTCATCCACAATTCCCAGCATTTGGATATAATTTGTGACCCTCCCACAGATGTGTAATGTTACTGGTTTGGCCATGCTAACATGGTCACAGTGTGCAATTTCGGTGGGTTGGGCTAGCCATGGTTAATGTGGGGTTATTGTGGTAGCGTGGGTAAGCAGATCATTGCAGACTCGAAAGGCTGAATAGACTCTTTCTGCATCCACGGGATTCTGTGATTCTAACGAGTTCAGATTGTTGTCATGTTTTCCTCAAGCCAGGTCATTCAACTCAGATACATATGCTTCCTTTATAGTTCTGTGGGTGCTCACCCACTCATTTCCTTCAGTTTTACATCAATTTCACACTGTGTGAGAGGGTGGGAATGGATTTGTAAATGTGAATACTCCAAACGAAACCCCTCACAGTTCAGGAACTGTTTCTGCGACTTTCATCACTCACAAGCAACTGGGAAATAAAGGTTCAGTTACAAACCTTACAGGAACATAGCGATTAAAATCACCAGGAAAGGCTGAACAGCTCAAAACGCTTTTCTCAAGAACAGAGGAGGCTCAGAGACAACCTATTATAAGTAGAAAGCTTTGTGTCTGTGTTTTCAGAGATTTGACTTTGAAATCATTGGGTTGGAAATATGTTTCATTTCTCCAGATCATCAAAGGTGCTATCTCAATGTGCATCTTTCTTTCTATCTGTCTGAGTTAACAATCAGATGGACAGCACAATGTCTGAGTGTCTTACCAAATCCCTGATTGAATCTGTCTCCGCTCACAAACGTAGGTGCCTCATTATTCACTCGGTCATGGAGAAACTCTGCCGTTACAATGAGAGCTTTATTTGCTGTCACCGCTCCTCGTACTTCCGCCTAATCCCCACATCCCTTCATTAAATCCCAGCTGCCTCTAGTCCACCCACATGGACATTTTGAAGAGCATGACAGGAGATTGGATTGAAACCGAGAGTTCAATAGCCAGAATGAAATAGGAAGAAGGAAATAAACGGTGATTGTGGATCCCAGGGGATACAGACTCCAGGATTAGTCCTTGTGGGCATTTCTGCAGTAATACGAGACAGTATTCCATGATGAGAGTTAAACCCGGGTGGCAGGAGAGGGAGCCACTGAACATTAACAGGTTTAGTTCAAACACAGGAGGTTTGTTCAGTGAATAACAGTGTGTTAGACATGGAGGTGAAGTGAGCAGTGAGGGGAAATGTTACCACAAGCTGCAGATGGATAACTTTCATTGGAAAAGCAGGAGGCCATTCAGCCCCTCAACTCTGCTCTGCCATTCATGATGATCATAGCTGATGTGTTACCTAACGTACAATTTTCAAAACTCTCTAATTTCATCAAAAAAAACTCCTCTGCAACAGACAAGATGAGTATTGGAAAACTAAACATCTGCAAATGCTGGGAAATCAGAAAAAAAAACAGAAATTGCTGGAAAATTTCAGCAGATCTGGCAGCATCTGTGGAGAGTGCACCTTTAAGCACCAGTGACCGGTCAGGTGACCAGCTGCAGCTGACCATTCTTCCTGTTTTGGAACACTCTCTGGAACAGGTTCTGGTGCGAGGGGAATGAGGTTGTCAATAATAACTGAGAGAAACAGGAGGACGGGCTCAATCAGAATAAGGAATTCACTCACCCCTCCCAGTGAGACACTCACCGACACAGTCACACTGCGGAAAGGCCATTCACCTGCCCGACATCTGAGAAGGGATTTACTCGATCTTACAATCTGCTGAGTCACCAGAGATGGCACAGTGGATTTAGACCTTTCACCTGCTCCATGTGTGAGAAAGGATTCATTCAAATCTCTCACCTGCGGAGACATTAGTGCATTCCCATCGGGGAGAGGCCATTCACCTGCTCAGTGTGTGGGAAAGCATTCATCAGTCCTCTGACCTGCTTAAACACCAGGGAGCTCACTCTGGGGAAAGGTCATTCACTTGTTCCCAGTGTGGGGGGAGATTCACTCAAATACAGGACCTGCGGAGTCCCCAGTGAGCCCACGCAGGGGGAGAGGTCATTCAGATGGTCACTCTGTGAGCGGGGATTCAGTGATTCATCCTGCCCCACTGAGACCCCATTGAGGCCATACAGGGGAGAGGACATTCAGATGGTCAGTGTGAGAGAGGATTCAGTGATCCATCCCATCCCCTGAGACCCCAGCGGGTTCACACTGGGAAGGAGCTGTTCACCCGTCTGTGTGACAAGGGATTTGCTGCATCTTCATCACGATTGAGAGACCAGTGAGTGCTCACAGGGAAGTGGTCATCCCCCTGCAGGACTCTGATTCTGATGTTACTGTCCATCAGAGTCAGGAGTGGACCTTGTACATGATGAAACTGCTGGAGGATTGATGTTGTCGTTGTTCACCACATTAACTGGGCTGGAGGTGACTGAACTTACATTGCCACTTTCTGAACCTCAGGATGTCTCTCTGAGCAGTATGTCTCCACAAAAACCAATCTGACAAGGAGCAGGGATCATCTGTTTTGATTTAAATTGTGATTGTAGCACGACTGCTTCACAGCACCAGGTACAAGGTTGGAGTCCAGCCTTGGCCGACAGCCTGTGTGGAGTTCCCACATTCTCCCCAAGATAGTGTGTGTCACCTCCAGGTGCTCTGGTTTCCTCCCATAGTCCAAGGATGTGCAGGTCAGGTGGATCGGTCGTGCTAAATTGACCACAGTATCCACGATTGTGCAGACTAGGTGGATCAGCCATGGGAAATGCAGTGTTACAGTGATAGAGTGCTCTGGGCGTGATGTTCTTCGGATGGTCGGTGGGGTCTGATGGGCCAATGCTCTCCTTCCACACTGTAAGGGTTTTATTCTATGATTGAGGATGAAGGCTACACAGCAGTGTGTCCCTGGAGAAGGAGCATGTGGTGTGCATCAGTGCTCTGGATGCCTTTTGTTAGAGGTGGGCACCGCAGGGGATATAGTGCTTTATCTCCACTGCTGCTCACCTCCCCACAACTCTACTTTGATTTAGTCCCTTCTCACTCTTGTCATTTGTAAAAGTTTGCTTGGCCCGTAATGGGCTTTATTTGAAATATTCAATTGGTTTCACAAATGGTTTACTGCTGGCGATTATATGTCTAGATTAGAGTGGTGCTGGAAAAGCAAAGCAGGTCAGGCAGGATCCGAGGAGCTGGAAAGTCAACGTTTTAGCAAAAGCCCTTTTCCAGCACCACTCTAATCTAGGCTCTGTTTTCCAGCATCTGCGGTCCACACTATTGCACTGCTGGTAATTATATGCTTACCAAAAGTAAAATGGTGTAATGATGATTTTGATGGTGGGAATGTTGCTGTGATCACATTTCTGGGTCGGGGAAAAAGAACACTTCACAGCTCACTGAACAAGAACTGAAAAGCAGTGAAATCAAACCAAAGGTTCAAACAGGGAGGGAATATTTCCCTGCTGTTTGAGTAGCTGGAAAGTGATGGCGTCTAGGAATAGACAGGATTTTGTTTTGCAAAGGTTGAAAGCTTTAAAACTGTTATATTCAGACAGTTTAATTTATTTTCTTTAATTTTATTTGCTGTGCAAAATACTTTTACAACACTTTACAACCAAAATTTACAAAGCTTGTGTTAAAGATAAATGTTAAATAAAATCCATCAAACCATCCCTCACTGAAAACTGTTGTGGAAGTGCAATCTCCTGGAGAATCCCTGCCCACTCCTTCCTACCCGGGCTCCATGACTATGTACATACCTGGAAGATAGCAGCAGCAGGAGACCATTCAGCCTTTCAATCCTGCTCCACCATTCAATGGGAAACAGCTGACCATCCAGCTCAGTCTCCTGTTCCTGCTCTGTTCCAATCCCCTTTCATGACTTTACCTTGAAGAACTATATCTAAGTCCTCCTTTAGCTTCACTGCCTTTTGTTCCAGTGGCGTTGTTGTGTTCCTGTGTGGGTGTAGGCAGGGGTAATGTGATGGTGCTGCCTCCTGGAGGATGCACTCAGCATCCCTCATCATCCGGCAGTAACCAACTGGGTTCCAGCAACTAGAGATAGAACCCATTTCCAGGTTATGGGCATCACTGGCTCAGCCAGCATTTATTCCCCATCTCTAGTTACCCTTGAGAAGATGGTAGTGAACTGCTGTCTTGAACCATTCACAGTCCATTTGGCACAGATAGACCAACAATGCTGGGAGGGAGAGTGTTGCAGGATTTTGGCAGAGTGATTGTCTATCTAGAGTTCTTCAAATGCTGGGTAACCTAATCACGACGTGCACGTGATATTGAGATTTCAGTCTGCAAATTTTCACCATCTAGCACCCTGTGTAAAAGAATATGTACAGATTAGAAATTCAGAAAGACAATTCTAGTTTCTCTGGAATATCTTTTTTCCCCTTCTTCCGCTGAAGCTGTAACCCTCCAGCCCACTTACTCTCTCCCACCATTCTGACTCTGCTACTCCCTAATGTGCACCCCCCAGATTCTCATGGAGTTGCTCATAAACAGATCCATGGCACCACTTCCCGTCCCTGGTTCGACTCTGCATACTTTCTGGGTTCACTTCCTTTCCCTTCAGTTCCTGCAAGTCAATAATGTAACAGCAGAATGAAACAAAAGGAAACAGAAAGGGAGGTGGCAGATCTTGGACAGAAGAGGAACCTTCAGTCTGGGAGAATTGGTCAGATTCTCTTTGTTTTCCATTAGTTGATACTCAGCATTACAATGAATTGGGTATGGAGAGTGGTCCTACTTGGATGTGGTGACACTTTGACACCCCAACTGATGAATACTATAAGCAGATGTATTCCTCCTCCAGACAACCACAGTGTGAAATACTTTCAGCAAAGCATACTTACCCAAAGCACATGCTCCAAAACTCGCCCACATTCTGTACATGTACAGTGCCGGGTTTCCCCACACACATGTGGTCCCTGCTTCAGGGATTGTGGGAGTTGTAGTCCCCATGAAACCACTGTAGCCCTGTCTCTCGAAAGTGATTGAAAAGTGTAGGCTGGAGGGTGTTGTGTGTAGGATCCCCATTCAGACACACAGAACATATGGACTGTCACTGGGTTTTACTGAGACACCTGCTTCCACAACCTGATTTGCTGATGTAAGGAATATAGATTCAGCCAACTGGGGTGTGGGGTGGTCAATAGGAGGAGGAGATTTTAAACAGAGGTGGCTCAACTGTTAGCACTGTTGACTCACAACGTCAGGGACCTGGATTGACTCCATCCTTAGGCGACTGTGTGGAGTTTACACGTTCTCCCTGTGTCTGTGCGGGTTTCCTCTGGGTGCTCCAGTTTCATCCCACAGTCCAAAGATGTGCAGGTTAGGTGGATTGGCTATGCTAAATTCCCACAGTGTCCATGCCTGTGCAGGTGAAGCCATTAACCATGGGAAATACAGGGAATGGGTGAATCTGAATGGTATGCTCATGATAGGATTGGTGTAGACTCCATGGACGATTACCCTTTTTCTGCACTGTCGGCAGTCTATTCTATTCTCATGAAGAAGAATGTACCTATCTCAATGTGCTGTGAATCTGTGGAATTCCCTATTCAAAGTGCAGTGGATGCCAGGACAATGAGCAAATTTACTGAAGAGATACAGATGTTGAATTTGCAATGAGATGAAGGGTGAGAGAGAGCAGGCGGGAAAATCCAGCTGAGACCGAGGTGAGCTCAATCATCACCGTTTTAAATGGTGGGGCTGGTTCGTAAGGCTGCATTGCCTCCCCTGTGTCCAGGGCTTATCTTCTTACGGTAATAACTGGAAAGCTGAATCCAAAAATCACCAGCTTCACCGAAGGAGATTTTTGAAAAATGCAAGATACTCAGGTGGATTAGCGTTCCAAACTTAGATAGTGAGGAAGTATGTGGGAGATAATGATTTTGCAATTTTAAACTGAAGTGAGTTAAAAATCACACAACAACAGGTTATAGTTCAACAGGTTTAATTTGATCATGATGAAGGAGCAATGCTCCGTAATCTAGTGTGTTTCCAATTCATCCTGAGGGACTATAACCTGGTGTTGTGTGATTTTTAACTTTGTACACCCCAGTCCAACACTGGCATCTCCAAATAATGTAAATTGAGGGGAGACAGTGATTTATGGTTTTAGACTGTGTAGTATATTCGTAGCGTCCAGAATACTCTGTTGTGAATATCTGCCCTGTACATTATTACAAAGCCAAGGCCTCTGACAATGAAAACCAAAACACCCAGGTAACATCGCCTCACCTCGTAGTCTGATAAAAGACTTGTGATAAATATGGTTGAATTTAGAATGCAGCTGCAATACGGGAAGATTAAATTCAATCCCAAGATCCTGTGCTGAAACAAAGGAGACTACAATAGGATGAGGCACGAGTTAGTTAATGTAAACTGGCAGCAAAGACTTTAGGGTGGGACAGTTGAGAGACAGTGGAGAAATATCAAAGAATTTTCAAAGTGCTCAGCTAAAGTATATATCAGTGAAAAGGAAGGACTGTAGGAAATGAAATAATCTGCCATGGATGCCTAAGGAAATAAGGGATTCTTCAAACTGAAATAGAAAGCATACAAGGAAAAAGACCAAGGAGAAACTAGGAGATTAGAAATCTGCAAAGATCAACAGAAAGCTCGATGGGATTGAGGGAGAAAAGTGACGAGTAGCTATCCCCAGGGCCGGAATAGAAGTTTACACTGCTAGAGGGGAACCTATTGTGTGGGGAACATATGGCCTCTGTAATTGTTGAAGCATTAACTGTTACTATAGAGATAATCTTGATCAAGTTAAAAATCACAGCACACTCTAAAAATTTGTACTTCCCAATAAACCTGTTGCACGACAACTGATATGTGGTTTTTAACTTTGTCCACCCCGCTCCAACACCAGTTCTTCCACATCAGAATCCTGACAGACAGCCCCACTGAAACTGAAGTGCCTGTCAGATACCTGACTGAGCCACAGGGCCATGGGGGAGGGCTATGTGGTTTAACCACAAAGTGCTGAGCTGAACTGGACTTTTTAACTGCCATTGCCATGGAGATAATATTGAGAGACAGCATCCATTCAAAACCAGAAACCACAAAGTTATAAGAATGAGAGCGGCACATCGGACAGGCGGGGAGTTACCTGATGCTGCCTGGAGGTGTTTTGCAAGTACACTATCCAGGCAACTGCCATGTCTCATCAATAAAAGATTCAAAGAAGACCTCTCAGAGTTCTGTGCCTAGTTATTCCTATCCAGCAGGGTTCAGGAATATGAGTACACAGCAGTCAGTATTCACAGTGGAGGATACGAAGAACATGCCAGTAATTGATAAGGAGACTAAGGAAGGTGAGGACTTAGAAATAACCATTATCACGAAAGCGTTAGAGCTAGGCAAGCTAATGGAGCGAAAGGTAGACAAGTCTCCTTGCCATGATGGAATACATCTCAGGGTGCTACCAGAGATAGCGGGAGAAATAGTAAATATACTTGGAGTCAGAATCCTACAGCAGAGACAAGCGGTTTTGCCCAAACTGGCCCATGTCGGCCAAAACATCCATCCACGCGAATCCCATTTCCCTGCACTTGGCCCATCTGCTTCTGACCCTTTGCTATCCATGTATTTGTCCAAATATCTTTTACATGTTGTTAATGTACCCGCCTCAACCACTTCCACTGGCAGCTCAATCCATATACATACCACCCTGTGTGTAAAACAGGTGCCCCTCAGGTTCCCTTTCACTCTTTTTTCCTCAAATTTAAACTGATGCCCTCCACTCCTTGATTCCCTGGGCAAAAGACTGAGTGCATTCACCTTACCCAAGCCTCTCATGCTCTTATACGCTTCTAGAAAAGATCCCCCCTCTGTTTCCTCTGCTCTAAACAAAAAAAAAAATCCTCCCTTGTCCAACCTCTCCCTATAACTCAGACCCCTGAGCCCTGGCACCATCCTTGTAAATTATTCTGCACTTTTTACAGTTTAATAACTGAAACCTCCATTACATCCATCATATTTCCAGTGTTTCCCCGCGGGGCTGGAACCGACGGGACAATGCCAATGGATTACAATCCATGATCGAGAATGAACCCCTTTACAACAATCCCGTTTTCATAGTGTTTCCCATGGTGCAGGTATCCTTGTGTCTTTCTGGTTGCATGGTTAATTAAAACTTGTCCTCATACAAAACAAATCGGTAGCTTAATTGTTCCTGGGAAATGAGCCATGTTCTTTCAAATTATTGAAAACAAATGAGATCTCTCTCCAAATTCACCACGCTAACATGGACTTGGCTTTGTCTCAGTACTTTTGCCATTCACACTGAGATTTGAAATTTCGCCCATGGACAAAATACACACCTTTGCACATTCTTTCATTGTCTGCGTGGGTTTCCTCTGCGTGCTCTGGTTTCCTCCCACAATCCAAAGACTGACAGTGCAGATCACGTGAATTGACAATGCTAAATTACCCATAGTGTTAGGTGCTTTAGTCAGAGGGAAATGAGTCTGGGTAGGTTGCTCTTCGGAGGTTCGTGTAGACTGGTTGGGCCGAAGGGCCTGTTTCCACACTGTAGGAAATCTAATCTAATCAAATCAATGAGTCTGACTCAGAGCCTCCTGGGTGTTGATGAATCCTCCCCCCAAGTCCTAGGGTTTCTTTCCGCGTCAGACCCACATTGTATTTTTTCCCCAGTCTGGAACCTCTTATTTAATTACCCCACAGACCTCTGATGAGAACCATCCTGCACACACTGGCCAAATCATGCCAGGTTGAACGAAAATGAACCAAATTAGAACTCCAATTACAGGCAGACCCCTGTCCCTCTCCATAACATTCCTGAATCTTCACAAGAGTTCTGATAGCTTTCTGCAAAATGCTTCCCCATTGATACTTTGACCACTTGTCAGGATACCAGGGGAGGGGCCATTTCCCCTGGGTCCTGCTTTCAGAGGGAGGAAGCTGCCAATGACAGATTAATCCCACCCACCTACAGCCTCCCTGGAACTGAACAATGCTGCACATACGCCAACAATTGGCCAGCACTGTGCCCATGCACTGGTCTCCCCTCCTACATCACATGCTCCAGATCACACAGGAGCCTGGGTGATTGACAGCAACTGCTGCCCAATAGAGTGGAGGGGACGGGGCTTGAGGACTGGAGTAATGGGATTGTAAGCAATGAATGAATGTGGAGGATACTGGGGGATGGATAGGTCAGTGAGGGACAGGAGCAGAGCAGCAGCCGGACGGAATCTTGGACAAACTGAGCAATGGGAGAGTCTGACAGGAGAGAACCCACAGGAAGGTTCAGGTTAAAGGCTCAGGCAGGGACAGCTGGAAGACAGTATGGTCTGGTGGCTTGGGCACGTTTTCCAATCAGCCTCTTCAAAGATGCTGTTACTCAACTCTGAACCCAATCTTCCTGGTCCAGAGGTCAGGACATTACCACCATTTCTTGATGGGCTAGTGGAAAGAAGGGAAGAATTTCTCAATCTCACTCACATGCAAACTCCATGAGCTCCTCCCACTTACTTTCTACGGTGGGGATGGAGGAGACAGAGCAGATGGAAGGGGGATTAGGAATTTCGGGACTGCCTTTCAAAAGGAACTCATCTGTGTTGGTGATATCAACAAGACTCAATACACAGTCATTAACACAAAGCTGGTATACGTGAACTTTATCCAGAATATTAACACCCATAACTGGGTGACACAGACCCCAATGTACAGAGTTAAGTCCTGGATATTAATAACTGCTTTGTGTGTGAGAAATCACGTCTAATGAACTTGAGTCAATTTTTTTGAATACACAACAAAGAGGATTGATGAGGGCAAAGTGGTGGAAATGATCTACATGGACTTCAGTAAGGCGTTCAACAAGGTTCCCCATAGGAGACTGGTTAGCAAGGTAAGATCTCATGGAATACAGAGAGAACTAGCCATTTCGATACTAAACTTGTTCAAAGGTAGAAGACAGAGGGTGGTGGTGGAAGGTTGCTTTTTAGATTAGAGACCTGTGACCAGTGGGGTGTCACAAAGGATCGGTGCTGGATCCACTAATTGTCATAATTTATATCAATGATTTGGATGTGAATATAGGAAGTAATGTTTGTAAGATGACACCAAAATTGTAGGTGTAGTGGACAGTGAAGAGGATTAACTCAGAGTATAACAGGATCTTGATCAGATGGTTGAATGTGCTGAGGACTGGCAGGTGGAGTTTAATTTAGATAAATGTGAGGTGCTGCATTTTGGAAAAGCAAATATTAGCAGGTTGTATACACTTAATTGTAAGGTCCTCGGGAGTGCTGCTGAACAAAGAGACCTTAGAGTGCAGGTTCATAGCTCCCTGAAAGCAGAATCGCAGTTAGATAGGATAGTGAAGAAGGTGTTTAGAATGCTTTCCTTTATTGGTCAGAGCACTGAGTATAGGAGTTGGTAGGTCATATTGCGGCTGTACAGGACATTGGTTAGGTCACGCTCGGAATATTGCGTGCGATTCTGGTCTCCTTCCTATCAAAACAATATTGTGAAACTTGAAAGGGGTCAGCAAAGTATTACAAGCATGTTGCCAGGGTTGGAGGATTTGAGCTACAGGGAGAGGATAAATACACTGTTTTCTCTGTAGTGTCAGATGCTGATGGGTGACGTTATAGAGGTTCATCAAATCAGTAGGGGCATGGATAGGGGAAATACACAAGGTCTTTCCGCTGTGGAGGAGGCACGATGGGGGATGGGAGACAGAGGGGAGAGACCGAGGGGGGAGGGTGACCGTTATCTTGTAGATTATAACACAACCCTGTTCCTGTTTTCTCCCTATCCCCTTCAATCCCTCTGAAGGGTTCAGAACAAGTGTACAGTCCCTGGAAAGTAGAGCTTCAGGGTGGTCAAGTGCTGAAGGTTGCATTTGGGACGCTGACCTTTATTGGTCTGTGCACTTATCAATAAATGGACCTGGGTTCAATTCCACTGTCCTGGATTCATGTCTGTGGCCACAGAACCGCCTGTCTCTGACACTGACGACTTGATCCCCTGTTACTATATCTCTGCCACTGTCCTTCCTCCCGTTCTGTGCAGCGGAGCTATCTGTGGTGACATGAACCAGGCTGTTGCTGATTTCCCGAGAGTCCACCCCACCTATTCCCCCCTTATAGAATCCCAAGCGGTGCACAATATCTGTTTGAGAAGCGGAACGATCAGTGGAGAGTCCTGCACTTCCTTCCAGAGCCTCTTACTTGATCTGATGGTCACCCATTCACTTTCTGCCTGTGTAACCCTCATCTGCAGTGTGACGAACTCACTAAACGTGCTGTCCATAACATTCTCAGTTTTGCTCCACAGTGAGTTCACTCTCAGCTCCAGGTCTGAAAAGCAGTTTCCCAGTAGCTGCAGGTGGGCACTGTTCCTGCACACATCGCCGTCACAGACACTGGAAGTGTCCCTTATTTCCCACATTGTGCAAGAGGAGCACACCACTGGTCTGAGGTCTCTGATCACAATGTCTCTCTAGTTTCAGTTAGTTACTCCCATTAGGAGAATTTAAATGATTTAGCATTCTTCCTTGTGCTATAGAATCACAGCAGCAGCAGAACTGTATTCAATCACAGTCTGTAATTTTTTCCCCAGGGCAACCCTCAGTATACCATTACCATCAAGCCAATCTATGGTACAGTGACGAGTGTGGGTGAACATGACAGGGCCAGAATCATTTGTACCGAATTCTGATGACTACCCATTAAAGATACCACACTTGTCCGGCTACATTCCAAACAGCAGAACTAACATCTGATACAGAGGGCGAAATGATCCCGAGACTAGCCTATCATATCAAAGCTCTGCAGTCCTGCCACATCCAGGCATAAATGTCGATGGACTATTAAACAACTCACTGGAGGAGAGAACTCCACAAATATCCCCATCCTACTTAACAGAATAGCCCTTACATCAGTGTAAAAGACTTCACCGTCTTCATCTGTTGTGTCTTCACCGTCCTCAGCCAGAAGCGTTCAGTTGATGATCCACCTCACCTCGCCATGATGCCCACAGAATCACAGATGCCAGTCTTTACTCAATCTGATTCGCTGCACATAACATGAAGAAACAGCTGAACAAAGTTGATACGATAAAGGCAATGGACCCTGACACCATTCCTGCAATAGGATGGAAGGCTTGTGCTGCACAACAAGCCATGTCCCTGGGAAGGCTGTTTCATTCCAGCTCCAACTCTGACATTTCCCTGGCAATTTGGAAAATTAGGCAACTATGTCCAGTTCCCTATGAGAGGAATAATTACCATCTGACCAATTACCACCCCTTCAGTCCCATCACAAAAGCGAAATTGTTGGGAGTTCTTTTTTGACAGAGCTGGCAACTAGCACAGAAATAACCCGCTCAGTGTAATTTCCGGTAGGTCCCCATGTGTAGATGGTGCTGTTTTGGAAATGTCACTGGATTACTAATCCAGACCAGGGTCATGCTCTGGCAGCTGGTGGAAATTAAAAACAATTAATAAAATATCGAGATCTAAAGGCTCGTGTCAGTAATAGTGACCTTGAAGCCAGAGTCGATTGTAAACATCAATTTCCTTCCCCAATGTACTTTCAGGAAGTGAATCTCCAGTGCTTTCCTGGTCGGGCCTAAAAGTGACTCCAAACGCACAGACACGTGATAAATTATTCAATGGTCTCTGAAATGGTCAAGCAAGACACACAATTATATCAAACTGCTCCAAGGTCTTAAATGGTAAAACCGGACAGAACCCCCGGCCCTAGCCTCAGTATCAGAACGGGATTTACAGTCCGGTTAACCCTACTGAGGCCTCCTTCCTAACATCTGAGAGCTGGTGGAAACATTTACAGAGCTTTCCCACAGACTGCACAGAAACATCGGGAAAGGAGCAAGTCATTCAACACACTGAGCATCCTTCATTGCCTACCTTTGTTCATCAAGTGAGCTCCCGCTCACTGTGACGTGATTCCATTTCAAGCACCCGCTGAACAACAAAACCCAGTTTCAGGGTCCTCTGTCTGCAAAATGTACCCTCAGTGAGTTCAGCTAAAACAGGTAAGTAATCTACTCTGCAAGCCTTGAACTTGAGCCTGAAAGTGGGATTTGTAGTCTACATTTAAAATGAACTTTATTTCAAACTGGGGGAGAACCTTGGAGAGAACTGGAATTCTGCGTCGGAATCACGTGGTCAGTCAGATCGCGCGCTTTCTGGTGAAAAGCTTGGTGAAAGGCACACTGCTATAGTCAGTGACTGTAGTGTTACTGTACTAATTCATTACAACATATGTTTTAAAGATTTGTGTAGACTGCGCTATCGTTTGTGTTAGACTGATTATTATTTTTGTTTTGATTTTTCCTGATATTATTGGAAGTTCGCCGCATACCCTCTATTTCCAATTGGTCTCCTTATTTATATTGCACCGTTTTCTATAGTACAGTGTTCCACAGGAATGCAGCTGCCGCATAATCGGAGAACTACCTGTAATAATCACTGATCCTCTATCTTCACACGATACTCCTGCTCTCTTCCTATTCCTTTAGTGTCTAGAAATCCTTATTTATATTCAGCGCCTCGGCTTCCACAGTCTAATGTGGTCGAGGAGACCCCAGGTTCACTGGTTTCTGAGTTCAGACATTTATTCTCATCTCAATGCACTTTGGCCTGTCTGTACCTAATGATGTGGGCCCTTGTTTAAGCCATCCCAGCCAGGGGAATTATCATCCTTGCTTTCATACTGTCTCGTCCTGTCGGAGGTGTACATAGTTCACCCATTTTCCTAAACTCTATGGAACACAGGTCCAGCCAACTCAACTCTGCTCCCACAACAAGCCTGTCATCCCAGAGATCAGTCTGGTCACTCTTCGCTGCACTTCCTCAATGTCAGTTTTGCCCATTATGAGGTAAGGAGACCAAACCTGCACACACTATTGCATATTGTTCGAGATTGAGTCTCACCAAGGCCATATAGGCTGTAGTAAGACACACTTACTCCAGGACTCAAACCGCTTTGAAATGAAGGTAAACACACAATGCTGTGTATTCCCCCAGACAGTTGAGCCTGCTCTAACCTTAGTGGGAACATTACGGCAGGCTGGTAATGTGTTGCTGTTGCTATACAGGAAGTTAGTGAGATCACATCTGGAGTAATGTGCTTAGAATTAATCTCCTCATTGAGGAAACGACATTGGAATTAACTCAGAGATTATTACCTCAAATGATTTCTGGAACAAAGGTGTTATTCATAGAATCACTATAGTGTAGAAACAGGCCATTTAACCCATCGACTCCACACTGATATGCTGAAAACCATCCCATGCAAACCCTAATCCCCCAGTACAATCTCTGCACACCTGACATTTTCCACGACTAATCCAGTTAACCTGCACAATTTGGAGACTGCAGGAGCAAACTGGAGTACCCGATGGGAACACTTGCAGGGACAGGGAGAATGTGCAAACTCCACACAGATAGTGACCGAGACTGAAATTGAACCCATATATCTAGTGCTGGGAGGCAGCAGTGCTAACCACTTAGCTACCTCTGTGGGCAATACAGCCTGCCTGCACAATTCAACCCTCTAAACGTGGCATAACAGAAGGGAGCTTCCATACATCTCCAAACCTGTCATTGAGCAACAGGAGGAGGACATTGAGATCTTGAGCTGTTTGGTCAGGAATAGGCGCAGGGCATGCAATCCATCGAGTTTATAATGTAGGAACACCAGGAGGACATTCAGCCCATCGAGTGATTAAAGCAGGAACAGAATGAGTCCAATCAGCCACTGATGCCTCTTAAACAGCAATTGGAGCCGATCTTTTACAGCCTCGTTCCTGCCACACACGAATTGTGAAAGGGACTGTCGAGGTTATGGAAATGGAACAACTTCAAATAACCAACTTCACTCGGGAATGGAAAGGTATGAGTAAACGATTGGGACTGAAGGCAAGTTATTTATTTCAGTTATTAAGAAATTAACAAGAGACTTTCAAAGTCAAAGCACAATCCATCACAGTCGACATGGTTTTATTAAGGGTAAATCATGTTTGAATGATTCGTTTAACTTTTTTTTAAATGCGACAAACAAGGTGAACAAAGGGGATCCGAATGATGTATTATATCTGGACTTTCAGAAGGCAATGCATAAAGTGCCTGACAAAAGATTAATATAAAATACAAGAGCACATGGGGTTAGGAAAATTTATTTGCTTGGAGAAAATATTGACTAACCAAGAAAAAACCATGACATGGAAGTGCTGGCTTTGGACTGAGTTGGACAAGGTCAAACATCACACGGCACCAGGTTATCGTCCAACGGGTTTAGTTAAAAACACAAGCTTCCATAGCGCTGCTCATTCATCAGGTGTTCGAGAGAGAAGATCTTAGAAACAGAATTTATGAGGAAAGATCCAAAGGTTGTACAGCTCATGTGCATGAATTGAACACATCGAAGATGGTTCCTAAATCTTTAATCAGTTAGAATCGAGATTAAGGTTTTGATTGTTTATATGCAAAACTGAGAATTTATTTCAAGTCACTGCCTGGAGACACCTTCAGGTATTATCAATGTAAAGGAGGTGACCCCTCCAGTCAGGCAATGTATTTTACAGTGAGATCTTGTTTAGAGTGTGTCTGTGTCTTCACGTGGAGTCAGTCGAGGTTTATGTCCAAAGTAGGAGTTTATAAAATACCGCATTGACTGACTGTATACAAATTGTATATTTTTTGACAAAATATAATGTATCTGCAAATACAAATCGGCAAATGCAAATTCAGCTCAGATGTGTGTGTGTGTGTGTGCGTGTGTTTGCGTTCAAGCAGATGTGTGTGTTTGAGAGCGAGGTGGAGTGTCTACGTGAGGGGGTGAGAGACAGGGTATGCCTGCGTGTGAGAGAGGGGGGAGTGAGTTTGTGTGGTGGGAGGAGAGGGAGAGAGTGCATGGGTGTATTTAATGGGTAGAGCGAGAGGATGCATGTGTCCTTATTAACACACAGACAGATTTGATAGATTCACTTCCCCACACACTCGCACCATGGTTTCAGAGCTTCCCCTCTCTGCAGCCTCTGCTCCATTTGTTGTTCATGTTACAGACCCAGATGCCGTCACTACACTCCCGTTCCTCCATCCAGAGTTGGGTCACCAAATCCTCAGGTCTCCCTGAATTTCTGAGGCAGCTCACAGCACAACCTCCAGTGAACCACCCGCTGCACTTCCACTAACCTTTCAGTAAGAGGAGTCAGTCAGAAGCCCCACAGCTACAAGTTAGACGCCTGGTCCTTTACAATAATACCGAAGGGGCTTCCTCATGTTACTGACCACATGATCATCTGAGAGGGACCAACAGGCTTTCAGTGGACAGGCACAGACCAACTTTCAAAGGCATGTCTCAAAGCTGCTGGATCCCACTACACAACATGGAACAACAGCCCCCCACATACCATTTCATTGTTTCTGAGCTTCACAATACCAACACTCGATACATTCGGGAGTCACAAAACAACACCAGGGAAAGGCACAAAAAAAAATCAATGAATTAACTGGTAACATGTTGTGAAAATATGGATAAGGAGACAGGGAAGTGAGACAATGGTGGGTCCAATTACAAGAATGGAAACATTCAGTATAGCCATATGATAGTAGAATTATTACCAGATTAGTTGAAATGGTTAATTACATCAAATTCTGAATCTGCCTCACAGAACTATCCCAGACACCAAAAACTGGAGCAAGGTACCAGCCAGAATGGTGAGCTGTGCCGACCATGCAAGTGGACTACTCTATAAACTCGAATACATGCCCGGCATGGGGAGCCTTGCAAATGTTTGCCAGTATATTACTACTATACGTGCACTGCATATAAGACTTGCACAGGAAGATTTGCAACCCATGCAGTGAATGACAAATGTATGGTTCTGTATCTCCATTGCACCAGTATA
Organism: Chiloscyllium punctatum; assembly: GCF_047496795.1. NCBI lineage: Eukaryota > Metazoa > Chordata > Chondrichthyes > Orectolobiformes > Hemiscylliidae > Chiloscyllium > Chiloscyllium punctatum. Next base: position 343,393 of record NW_027309964.1, read on the forward strand.
AGGCGAGAGATTTTGTGTGTGTGTTCGTGTGTGCGTGTGTGCGTGCGCGCGTGTGTATATGTGTGTGTGTATTGGCGACAGTAGATATGACATTTGTTGTTTGAGAGAGAACAGACATGGAGGAAATCAGATTAAATGTGAACAACTGACAGGAGTTTGTGTAATTAACAGAGGGAGACTGAGAACAGTGTCATAGACAGAGGTGACGTCGTGCTTGTGAATATTAAAGGAAAGGCATTGCCAGAACCAAACACAAATAAATGGACAGCGAAACTTACAAGGGACCCCAACAATAGCCAGGATAGGATAATAAAAATATTGAATAATGTAAAGTGCATATTTGATCCGCGGTGATAATAGCTACCAATAATATGTAGGAAGAATTCAAACATAACTGGATAAACTCCCGTTCGTTGTTGGAAGATTCCAGTTTAATGTTCTCAGATTCTGATCTCTCTTCCCCTTCTCTCTGGAGCTGGTGATCCCTGTTAGTGCTGTCCGTGTTGCTCCCACTCATACCATGGGATAACATATTGAACAGAGCCCATTTATCATTCAAAGATAGAAACCCTCCACTGGGATAGTTATAATCAACGGAGACTGACATTAATCACAATCAACAAACAATCACATTCAGACAACCAATTCCATACATCATGTTACATATCACAATGAAAGGCAAAATCTACTCAGTTTGAATGGAATGGATAAAGTTTGCTGAAGGATCGATTATAAATCTTTCAATCTTTTTAATCTTTCTTCCCTGAATGTGGGAGTATTGCCGGAACACAGCTGGATTGTATATGTTTTGCCCTGTTTCTTTATGGGACTGGGATACAATAACATACCGGCTGCAAAAGATGTCTGGTGGGGAAGATTCTAGATCCCTTTCTGTAATGCTGCTCCTAGTTTGAAATGCCTTGTTATCAAGTCCTTGCATAACCTTGAGACATCATTCAGAGCTTTAAAACTGCTGCTCAGAAACAGGGAAAAACAGGAGGCAGTCACTCAACTGCTCGAGCCTGGAACACAGGAACAGGAGGGAGTCACTCAACTGCTCAAGACTGGGATACAGGGACAGGAGGGAGTCATTCAACTCCTCGAGACTGGGACACAGGAACAGGAGGGAGTCACTCAACTGCTCGAGATTGGGACACAGGAATAGAAGGCAGTCCCTCAACTGCTCGAAACTGGCACTCAGGAACAGGAGGCAGTCATTCACCCACTCAACACTGGGACACAGGAACAGGAGGCAGTCACTCAACTGCTCGATATTGGGACACAGGAACAGGAGGCAGTCCCTCAACTGCTCGAGACTGGGACACAGGTATAGGAGGCAGTCATTTAACTGCTCGGGACTGGAACGGGAGAAATCAGGGGGCGAGTGAGGCCCCAGGGTCCTGTTACGCAGGAACACAAGGAGATGACTCACTCCCCATCAGTATGGGTCACTGGGAGAGAAGGGGAATTGTCTTGTTTCAGACAAAAATATCAGAGCTTTGAAACTACTGCTCAGAAACAGGGGAAAACAGGAGGTATTCACTCAACTGCTCGAGCCTGGGACACAGGAACAGGATGGAATTAATCAACTGCTCGAGATTGGGACACAGGAACAGGAGGCAGTCACTCAACTGCTAGAGGCTGGGACACAGGAACAGGAGGCAGTCATTCAACTGCTCGATACTGGGACACAGGAACAGGAGGCAGTCACCTAGCTGCTCAATACTGGGACACAGGAACAAGAGGCAGTCACTCAACTGCTCAGGACTGGAACGGGAGAAATCAGAGGGCGAGTGAGGCCCCAGGGTCCTGTTACGCAGGAACACAAGGAGGTGACTTACTCCCCATCAATATGAGTCACTGGGAGAGAAGGGGAATTGTCTTGTTTCAGACAGAAATATCTGAAAATGTTGCATGAGCGAGCCATTCAATGCTGCTCCAACATTCTCTAAGACCACTGCTGATCTGATTGTTATTTCCTCATTCCGCTCTCTGCAGCCTCTGCTCCATTCGTTGTTCATGTTGCAGACCCAGATGCCCTAACTGCAGCCCCCTTGACCCATCCACAGTAGGTCACCAAAGTCTCTGGTCTTCCTGAATGTCCCACAGCAGTTTAAAGCACAGTCTCCAGGAAACGGTGCTCAACATTTCCACGAATGTCCCAAAATTAGAATTAAGTCAAATGACACTCAACTGCAAGTAGGAAACCTGGTCTGAATCAGTAACAATTGAGGGGATTCCTCATGTTACTGAGCACACGATCAGCAGCGAGTGATTAACACAGGCATTCAATGGATAGGCACAGAGCAAGTTACAAAGATGTACCTGAAAACTGCTCGAAACCTACTATTCAAAATGGAGCACAGGACAGGATACTTGGAAGTCAAAGAAAATGCAAGCTATGCATTTTGCACATTGTTTTTAAGCATCTTAATGTTGGAAACTGATGCTCTCGGGTGAGCAACGTTCAAGGTAAGAGGAAGATATGGGACAATTATTCACATTAAAACTGGACAATTAAAATTGGATGTCAGGGTTTAAATACCAACAGTTTTAAATAGCAACAAATGGGAGGGATTTGGGAAATAGACAGAGAGAGAGAGACTTAGATACAGTGCTATTGGAGGATGTGTTCACAGGTTTCAGAATGCTGAAGTGAAGGCATTTGGATGGCATCTCACAACATAAACTGGTATTTCCGGGAATGAATAATTAATGGGATATTTGAGTGAGGTCAGACAGGGACATGGAGTCTTGGAGATATGCAGCACGGAAACAGATCCTTCAGTCTAACTCGTCCATGTCGATCAGATATCCCAAATTAAACGAGTCCAATTTGCCAACATTTGGCCCATATCATTGTAAACCCTTACTCTTCATGTACCCATTCAAATGTCTTTTAAATGTTGTAAGTGTAACAGCCTCCTCCATCTCCACTGGCAGCTCATTCCAAACATGCACCAACCTCTGTTGGAAAAAGTTGCTGCTTCGGTCATTTTTAAATCTTACCCCTCTCACCGGAAATACATGTCCTCTAGGTTTGGGGAAAAGACCTTGGCGATTCATCCTATACATGCCCATCACGCTCCAGGAAAAATCGCCCCAACGTGCTCACCCTCTCCCTATAGCTCAAATCCTGGCAACGACCTTGTAAATCTTTTCTGACTCCCTTCAATATTCATAATATCTTTCCGAGAGGAGGGAAACGCGAATTAAATGCAATACTGCAAAAGTGGCCAAACTAGGTGCTGTACAGCAGCAACGTGACCTCCCAAATCAAAGCACTAGCCAGTAAAGGCAAGCATACCAAATGCCTTCTTCACTATCCTACCAACCTGCGATTCTACTTTCAATGAACTATGAACCTGGATTGCAAGGTCTCATGGATCAGGAACACCCCGCAGAACCTTACCATTATTGTATACGTCCTGCCCTGATTTGCATTTGCAAAATGCAGCACCTCACATTTATCTAAATTAAACATCATTTGCCACGCCTCAGCCCATCAGCCCATCTGATCAGGATCCCATTTTACTCTGAGGTAAACCTTCTTGCTGTCCATTCAACCATCAATTTTTGGTGTCATCTGCAAACTTACCAATTATCGCTGCTATGTTCACATCCAAATGATTTACATAAATCGTGAAAATAGTGGACCCAGCACGGATATTTGTAGAACACCAGTGGTCACAGACCTCCTGTTGGAAAAGCAACCCTTCACCACCACCCTCTGTCTTTTACCTTCGAGCCAATTTTATATCCACATGGCTAGTTCTCCATGTATTCCATGTGAACTAAACTTGTTAACCAGTCTGCCATGTGGAAAGGGTCAAATGTTTGACTGAAGTCCATATCGACAAGGTGCACCTCTCGGCCTCAATGAATCCTCTTAGTCACTTCATCAAAATAAAACTCCGTCAATTTAGTGAGACACGATTCCCCATGCTTCAAGCCATGTTGCCTGTCCCTTATCAGTCCTTGCCATTCAAAATACATGCAAACCTTGTGCCACATAATCCTCACCAACAATTTGCCCTCCACTGACGTCAGCCTCACCGGCTTTTCCTTACCATCCTTCTTAAATGGTTTTAGTAATTCCACCAAGTTATCAAATCTCCTATCTCCCGGTACCTCACCTGTGGCAATTGACAATACAAATATCCCAGCAAGGGGCCCAACAATCACTTCCCTCGCTCCCACAGAGCTCTCGGGTACACCTGATCAGGTCCTGGGGATTTTCCCACCTTTACAGGCTTTACGAAGTCCAGCATCTCCTCCTCTGGTAATGCAGACACTTTTCACGATACCACTGTTAAGTTCTCTGGCTTCCATATCCTTCTGCACAGTCAAAATGCTTGTTCAGTGTCGCCTCCATCTCCTGTGGTTTCGCACATCGGCAGCTTTGCTAATCTTTAGAGGGCCCAAAACTCTCCGGAGTTATTCTTTTCTCCTAAATGTATGGGTAGAGTACATTTGGATTCTCCTTAACCCTTTTTGCCAAAACTATCTCATGTCCCCATCATGGTCTCCTTATATCCCGCTTAAGTATACTCCTACTGGCTTTAGACTCACTGGACATTGACTTTAAATCTGGAATTAAGAGGCTAATGATGATGACAAAGACATTTTCGATTTTTGGAAAAAACCCAACTGGTTCGCTGACGTTCTTGAAGTCAGTAAACTGCCACCCTCACCTGTCATTGGTTACACGTGACTCCAGATCGACAATAATGTGTATGACTCTTAACTGCCCTCTCGGCAATTAGTATTCGGCAATAAATGCAGGCCCAAGCAGCGATACTCTCATCCCGTGAATGAATACTGAAAACCCTCGATTCCTCCTCTCTCTACCTGAAATATGTTTCCCTCTTATCCATGACCAGACCCTCAATTTCTCCAGTCCTCCAGCATTCCTTACACTTACTAGCCTTACCCTTCACCCTAACAGGGACATACTGTGTCTGGGCTCTTGACATCTCATTTTTGAAGGCTTCAATCTTCACAGTTGGCCCGTTATTTGCGAATATCTGTCCAAATCCAGTTTGCAAGTTCTTGCTAATATCATCAAAATTGGCCTTACTCCAATTTTGAACATTATCTTTTAGACCCAGTTCATTCTTTTCCATCTCTATTTTAAAACTAACGGAATTATGATTATTTGTCCAAAGGTGCGTCCTAACTGATATCTCAGTCACCTGACCTGCCTTATTTCCCAAGCGTAGTTCATGTTTAGCTCGTTCTCTGTGATGGAGAGTATTGGATAAGCAAATGCAGCTTTGTTACTGTTTGTGGGGTCAGCAATGTATTCGACTCATTGGATTGAATCTAACAATAATTCGTCTCCTAGCCATTTTCACTGAGTGTGACAGAGGGATCGACTGCACAAAGCCGAGCTAGTTTCCTGGTGCTATCTTATAAAACTTTTCTCATTAACCCCCACCCCATGGTGTCCTTCTCATTCAATGCCAGCCCTATTCTCCCACCCATCATGTCTGGAGGTATTCACCATCGCCCAGATACCCCTGGATATTCCGTGATCCCTGGCACTGGTGCCATCTTTAAAAGGCAATAGGCACACGGTTGAGCTTTCTCAGTTTGGAGCTGCCCTGCACAGTTTACCCCGAGTATTGCAGATAATTGGAAATTACAAGACAGTTTGTCGACAGGGGAATGGAGGTCCTACTGGATGGACTAGTACAGAGGGGGGCCTTACTCTTCCCAGAGGGGGCCACACCACCAGACCCACCAAGCATGGTCGGAGCTCTCCACCCAGCTCAGTGCAGTATCTGCGGTCTGAAGAAATGCCCAGCAATACAGGACAAGCATCCAAAACCTTCCCCGCTCTGCCAGGGTCAGTGTCACTCCATTCCCTCTGCTCCCTCACACTCACTGTATATCTGTTATAGCACCGACCCCGAACAAGGCTCATGGCCCACCACTCTCACTACTGCATGCAGCACCTTCCCCCGTCTCTCTCTCTCTCTCACCCCCTCTCTCTCCCCCCACTATCCACCCCCCCCAACACAAATAACACTGCATGGATACAACACTATGGACTGACTCCCTCCAGACACCTCACCATATCTCCCCCTACCTACACCAGCACTAACAACAGCGCCACCCACTCCTACCCTCCCTCCCTCCCCTTCTCCCATTCCAGGAGAAACAGCCTGGAATAGGACAGAAAGTGCTAAGCCGTGTGGTGGAGTGCCCGATATCCATTCCCTCACCCCGCTCCCCCCGCCATGTGGGGAGGACCCTTGTAGGAGCCGGAGAGGACCGGGATGCCTCGTGTGGAGATTCTGAAACATCCACGTCCCACCGATCGAGTAAGGAGCAATGTTCAGTGAAGGGAAATTCTCACTTTAAACTCACTGGCAACTCCTTTTCCCCCCGGCAAAACTTGGAAGCCATGGCCCTGATGCCATCTCCCTTTTGTGTTGAGCTGTTACAAATAGAATCCCCACAGTTTCGGTGGGCATGAGGGTGGACTCACAACACACCATCTCCACCACCTCCCAGGAAGCGGGCCCGGTGACTCCTTCTTCCTGTAAACAGCTCAGATACTGACACTAATTTGTGAGATTTTCCGCTACCCCCACTTATCCTGACTTCTTCGATAATCTGTGCTCAAACATCCAGCACCGTCTGCTCTTGCACCTCCTTTATAACAGTATAGCCTGTTTAATGTTACCTTTCAATGTCCTTCCTACCAAAGAGCATCACCTCACACTGTTCTGCTTTGATCAGCATTTGCCATACGCCTGATCACTACACCAAAATATAACTTTCCTGATGGACTTCCATGCTGTCCTCAACAAACTTTACAATTCTTCCAAGTTTGATATCTGCAAAGATTGAAATTGTCCTACAGTCACACTCCACACAGAAATACTGACACACACCAGACAGAACGACTGAAATATTGACAAGGTTACCATGGAGCGTGAGAAATACTGACACTCTCCATGTCTGTAGTGTCAATGAACAGCAAGTGCCTCTATGTGTGTATATTCGTGTGTGTATCTGTGTGTGGCGAATCTGGCAGTCTCTGTGGTGTTTAAAGTGCTGTAATGTCCCCCGACACGAGTTCTGAGTAAGGGTCACTCGATCCAAAACGTCAACATCCATTTCTGTCCAAATATGGCTGCCAGAGCTGCTGAGCTTTCTGTTGTTGTCAATCTCTGTTGCACTCCAAACCCCATCCCCCACCTCCCACCTTCGACGTCACTGTAATCGTGATGGTAAAGTGTGTAAACCATCAGGGATTCAGTTTGGGAGGGAGAGAGAGGGCAGCAGTTCACAGCACAACCCAATCTAAATTTTGATTGCACCAAACACACACACACACACACACACTAGGTTGGTGTGGACAGGATTGTCATTGGACTGAAGCCCTCAGAGTGGAACAGTTTCATGTGCACAAATGTCTGCTCTCCTTCTCTAATGTGGAAACGGTTTGTCACTGGGTAGTATTTTTAATACACAGTATATTCATTAAAGCATATTTCCATTGCAATTATATCCAAGCAAATTCGAGTAGCCACATTGCAAGGCGATGAGATTAATGTTAATGCACTTCCTGTAACTTGCAATTTTTAATGTCTTACTCTTACAAGTAACCTTACGTGTGAGAAAGGATTGAAAAGACCTAAACCAGACCAGCAGAGTGTGGGATTGATCACTTTAAAGAAAAGAGAAAAAGGGAGAGGAAGGGAGAGCGTTTTTGACCCCGTTTCAGTGATTCACACCAAAAACAACAAGAGTTCCAATTCCACAGAGATGCAGAGACAGAGATCCACACACTAATGCAGGAACACACCTAACAAGCACAGAGAGATAGACATGCACATAATGGTCCACAGCGACATATGTAGACACACGGGAATAGACAACCACAACAGAAACATGCAGATACATACTTGGATATGTAAATACACATAGATTCATCGAGTTATACAGGGTATTTGCAAACAGACCTATCGGCCATTACAGTCCATGCTGACAATAATTCCAAACTAAACCAGTCCCATCTGCCTGCGCTTGGTCCAGATTTATTCAAACATTCGCTTATTCTTGTACTTAATCAAGTGCATTTTAAATGCTGTAACTTTACCCATAATCCATCACTTCCTCAGGAAGTTCACTCTCTACATGAACCACATGTTGTGTAAAAAAACAACGTCACGGGTCCTGATCATGTGAACCCAATAACTCTGTAGGAAGATAAGGAATTGATTGCAGGGCCCCTTGCTGAGATGTTTTTATCATGAATAGCCACAGGTGAAATGCTGGAATTCATGAGTTTGACTAAAGTTGTGCTATTAAACAAAATGGAAAGGAAGAGCTAGGGCACTATAGATTAGTGAACCTGATATCAGTGGTAGGCAAGTTTTTGGAGGGAATCATGAGGTACAGGATTTACATGTATTTGGAAAGATACATTAGGGAATAGACAAATGTGAGGACTGTAAATGCTGGAGATGAGAGTCTAGATTAGAGTGGTGCTGGAAAAGCACAGCAGGTCAGGCAGCATCTGAGGAGCAGGAAAATAGATGTATTGGGCAAAAACACTTTATCAGGATAGGCAAATTGGGTTGTGCCTGGAAAATCATGTCTCACTAACTTGATTATTTTTTGTTTAGAAGTAACGGAGAGGATTGATGTGGGCTGAACGCTGGATGTGATCTATACAGACTTCAATTAGGCATTCGACAAGGTTCTGCATGGGAGACTGGTTAGCAAGGTTAGGTCACATGGAATACAGGGGGAAATAGCCAGTTGGATACAGAATTGGCTTAAAAGAAGAGGACAGAGGGTTGTGGTGGAGGGTTGTTTTTCAGACTGGAGGCCTGTGACCAGTGGAGTGCCACCAGGATCGGTGCTGGTTCTGCTACTTTTCATCATGTATATAAATGGTTTGCATATGAACATCGGAGATATAGTTCGTAAGTTTGCAGATGACACCAAAATTGGAGGTATAATGGCCAACAAATAAGATTATCTCTGATTACGACAGGATCTTGATCAGATGAGCCAATGGACCGAGGAGTGGCCGACAGAGTTTAATTTAGATAAATGTGAGATGCTGCATATGGGAAAGCCAAATCAGGGCAGGACTTATACACTTAATGGTCAAGTTATGGGGAGAGGTGCTGAACAAAGTGACCTCAGAGTATAGGTTTATAGTTCCTTGAAAGTGGATTTGCTGGTAGATAGAATAGTAAAGAAAGTATTTGGCATGTTATTGGTCAGTGCATTGTGTATGTGAGTTAGGAGAATGGGTTACATCTGTACAGGACAAATGTTAGACCACTTTTAGAATACTGTATGCAATTCTATTCTACCTGCTGTAAGAAGGATGTTGTGAAACCTGAAAGGGTTCAGAAAGGGTTTACAACAATGTTGCCAGGACTGGAGTGTTTAAGCTACAGGTAGAGGCTGAATCGGCTATAGCTGTTTTCCCTGGAGCATCCGAGGATGAGGATTGACTTTAGAGGTTGTTAATAGTGAATAGCCAAGGTCTTTTCCCTAGGGTAATGCAGCCGAAAACTAGACGGCAAAGGTTTAATGTGAGATGGGAAAGACATAAAAGGGATCCAATGGGCAACATTTTCATGTAGAGGGTGGTTGTGTGTAATGAGCTGCCAGAGGAAGGTGTGGAGGCTGGCACAATTACAACATTTAAAAGGCATCTGGACGGGCAGATGAGTGGGAAGGGTTCAGGTAGAAATGGGCCAAATGCTGGCAAAGGGAGGAGATTAATTTTGGCTATCTAGTCTGCATGGACGCGTTGGACCAAAGGGACTGTTTCCATGCTATACATCTCTATGACGCTATGTCTTTTTAGAAAAGTGCTCCTCTTATCTAAAATCAATCCCCCACTCGAGGTAAAAGACGCCTACAATTCAACATTATCGATACCCCTCATGATATTATAAATCTCTATAATGTCACCTCTCAGCCTCCTACGCTCCAGTAGATAATGTCCAAGTCTATTGAGCCTGTCCTTATAACTCAAAGACTCCATTCCCAGCAACATCCTGATATATCTCTTCTGAACGCTCTCGAACTTGATAATATCCTTTAAATAACAGGGCGGACAGAACTGCACACAGTCCTCCAAGACATGCCTCACGAATGTCCTGTGCAACCTGAACATACCGTCCCAAATCCTGCACTCAAAGGACTGTCCACTGCTACTTGTCATGTATATAAATGATTTGGATGTGAACATGTGAGATATAGTTAGTAAATTTGCAGGTGACACCAAAATTGGAAATGTAGTGGACAATGAAGAAGGTTACCTCAGAATAAAATGGTATCTTGATCAGATGGGCCAATGGATTGAGGAGTGGCAGATGGAGAGATATTTAGATAAATGTGAGGTGCTTCATTTTCGAAAGCAAATCAGAGCAGGACGGATACACTCAATGGTAAAGTCCCGGAGAATGTTGCTGAACAAAGAGACCTTGGAGAACAGGTTCGTAGTTCCTTGAAAGTAGAGTCGCAGGTAGATACGATAGTGAAGGTGTTTGGTATGCTTTCCTTTATTGTTCAGACCACTGAGTCCAAGAGTTGGGAGGTCATGTTGTGGCTGCAAAGAACATTGGCTAGGCCACTTTTGGAATATTGTGTGCAATTCTGGTCTCATTCCCATTGGAAAGATGTGAAACTTATAAGAGTTCACAAAAGATTTACAAGGATGTTGCCAAGACTGGAGGATTTGAGCTGTAGGGAGAGCCTAAATCGGCTGGGGCAGTTTTCTCTGTGGGTGAATTATAGAGGTTCATAAAATCATGAGAGGCATGCAAAGGGTAAATAGACAATGTCTTTTCCTTAGGTTGGGCGAGTCTACAACTGGAAGGCAAAGGTTTAGGGTGAGCGGGGAAAGATTTAAAAGTGACCTCAGGGGCAATTTTGTTTTTGCACAGAGGGTGGTGCGCGTATAGAATGAGTTGCCAGAGGAAGTTGTGGAGGCTGGTCAAATTAAAGTATTTAAAAGACGTCCGGATCAGTATATGAATAGGAAGGGATATGGGCAACGTGTTGGCAAATTTAACGAGATTAGGTTAAGCCAACTGGTCGGCATGAACGAGTTGGACCAGAGGGTCTCTTTCCACGCAGTACCCCTCTATGACTCTATGTCTCTATTATGAAGGTCTGCAAGCGAAACACCTTCATAACTACCCTGCCCACACATGATACAACCTTCAAAGAATTATGCCTGAAACCATAAGTCGTTCTGTTCTACAACACTACTATTGGCTCGACTTTTCATTGTATATGTGTTTTCTTTGTTTGTTTTACCAAAGTACAATACCTTGCATTTAGCAACATTATACTCCATCTGCCATTCTTTAGCTCGTGAGTGATCGTACTGGGGAAGAAAGGCTGGAAAGTAATCAGCTGCCTGTATCATTTAATAGTTTTAGGAAGAGGGCAGTCACACGTTAGAGGTGGGAAACAGTGATCGGTGTTTGAGGCCAGAAAGTATGTGCTTTCTTTGTCTCAGATGCTCAGTATTGATATCTATTCGAGTTCCTTCATAGTGCAGTGTGTGTCAGCATGACTTCATTCCCTCATATTGCAGACTACAGATAATATTCATTTATGCTGGAAATAATAGCCAAGTATTTAAAGATGTTCATATTTTATCTCGAAAGTAGAGCACATAAACTCGACATCCTACAATTGAGGCAAGTACCTAGTATTTTTTAAACAATGTTATTATTCTCACTGTGTTATTCAGTAAAGTGAACCAGATTTCAATGAATCTATACCAAACTGAAAGCTGGCACTTAAAATTAAACATTTAGGCACTGTTTAGGTCTTGTGTAGTCAGTAGTGTTCCTACCTCTGATGCAGAGCTCTGGATTCTATTCCAATTCCTGAATTTGTCTGAACATGTCCCTAGCTCGAGACCAGACAGTCTGGATTCAGGTGCAGAGGTGTGTCACAGCATGTCAGAACAGGCTGCTGAACAAACACACAGGAGAATAGTGTTCGAAGTTTAGGGACTATTGTGGAGTGGTGGTAGTGTCCCTACCTCTGGCTGCAAAGCTCGAGGTTCAAATCCTACCAGAGGTGTTTTATAATATGTTTGAACACGTTGACTAAAATGAGTTTAGAATTGTGATTTGATCGAGATGGAAGAGGTTTCAGTATTCAATTTCAGAATTTAATCTCCGGATGACTGAAACCACAGGCCCTGGTTTGGAGTCACATTTGCACCTTCTAGAGGTTTATAAATTCATGAAGGGCATGGATAGGGTGAGTAGTCAAGATCTTTTCACCACGTTTGGAAGTCCAGAATCAGAAGGCATATATTTAATGTGAGAGGGGAAAGATTTTAAAGGGAGCTCAGTGGCATCTTTTTCACTCAGAAATTGGAGCGTGTATATGATAAAATGCCGGAGGAAGTGGTGGAGGTTGGTATAATTACAACATTTAAAAGGCACCCAAATGGGTATATTAATAGGAAGGATTTCGAAGGATATGGGCAAATTGCTGACACATAGATCAGATTTCCTGCAGTGTAGAAACAGGCCTTTTTGCCCAACAAGTCAACACCAACCCTCTGAAGAGTTACCTACCCAGAACCATTTAACCTTGACTAATGCATCTGACACTATGTTCAATTTAGCATGGCCAATTCACCCAATCTGCACATCTTTGGACTGTGAGAGGAAACCAAATCAGACACTGGGATAAAGTGCAAACTCTACACAGTCAGTCACCCTGGTAATATGAGGCAGCAGTGCTAACCACTGAGCCACCGCACCGACCCAAATAGGGCACGATTAATTTAGGAAATCAGTTTGCATGGACGAGTTCGTCAAAAGTGTTTGCTTCAGCGCTGTACAACTCTAGGATTCGTTAAGACATTGGATCAAGGTAACTATGTAATCTTCACTGTCCACTATATAGCCAATCTTGGTTTCATCTTTCTAACCACACCTTCCATAATTATCATCTGAATCATTTCTATAAATGACAAACAATAATGGATTGAGCATAAGTCCCTGTGGAACACCACTGTGCAGAGTGTCACAAAGCTTGTCCCTTTTCTCTGAAAGTTTCCTTTTCTCAAAGATACTGTATTATTGATTTTTTTTTCAGAGGTATCGTAAGTAGCTCTAAGCTCCAAGGTGACTGGTTTGGTCCAGAGATTAAACGGTGTTGTGATCAAAGGTGTAATGAAAGGGGAGTGGTCAGCTGTCTCGGTGAGCTGTTCAGTCCAGATGGAGTTCAGCTGTGTGGACAATCTCTTTCTCTCTCCCTCTCTCTCTCTCTCCTTGTGCACTTCTAACTTCAACCGGTGAGCAGATGTTCTACCTTTCCAGTTTTTAATGGTGGTTTGCTTATTGGGACTGGTGTGTACGTTCAGAACAGCTAATTAAGTCTAGTTTGAATAGACTGAGTTGTTCTTTATTCTGTTCTTTGTGTTTCATTGTATAATTTTGTGAATTACATTTTGTCTATATTAAAACATGATAGTCAACCTAGCTAGGTTACTCTGGGTAATTTTCACTGTGCAATTATTGAAACAAATTGCATTCTTAAGCAGGTCTCTCCTGCCTGCTTAAGAACGTTTTGAGTGAGCTGGCCTAGAACAAAACATCAGGCCTCCAGTCTGAAAAATAGCCGTCTTCAATAATGCTGTCTCCTGCTATTAGGCAAACACACACACAGGTACACAGAACCACACGCACACACACACACACAGATACAGACACATACACAGAGACACACACAGGCAGACAGACACACACACAGACACATGCACAGAGACACACACAGGCAGACAGACACACATACACAGATATATTTCATAATATGATTCAATATAATGATTGAATAACGACCTTTTCTGGATAATGACTCCTTGATCAACAAACATACTGCAAATATTTAAAACGTGAAGAGACATGCGTGGAGAAAGAGCTGAAGGTGATTTTTCAGCAGATGGTGACGTTTCCCATGTGCACTGCGTTAAATCCCGGGAAAATAGGTGTTGAGCTGGTTTCATGTTATGCAGTTTGTTGCAAACTCGCAAAGGTCATTATAATAATCAAAAAAAAGCTTGGTCGCATAGGACCGTCTGAATATTGTATTCAATTTCAGTCTGAGCATCTTTCAGGTGAAATGGTGTGCTGTTGAAAAACACAAAAAAAGACAGAGTAAAGTTTTTGGAGGAGATAAGAAAGCATGAAGTACACCTGACATGATGTGAATGTGGTCAAATCTTTAGAGTAGGTGTTGCGTCTCCAAGTGACGATTCAATTGCTACTCATTTGGATGTAACTTCTGTCTGCAGTTATGTTAGGACATCAGCCCCATTTTCAATGCTTCACCTTGAATAATACGCTGCACCTTTCAAGTCCATGAACTCAATCTTATTCAGTTGTGCGTGTTCGTGAAATGCCTTTGTGACTGAAAAAAAAACAAATTCGAAATTAATCCACACCCATACTTTTCCTTTCTTTCAATGATAAATTCCCTCCTTGTATGTCAGTTCGTGCGTCTTTTAAAACACTCTGAGATCAGAAATCTACGTTTTATTTTCGGAAATTCATCCAGGATTTCAATAACTTTGTTGAATGGAAGAAACTCTCATCCAATCTTTCCTTAATCATTCACTAGTGGTTTTGAAGCCCTAACTGAATTGGTAGGTTCACTCGAAAGAGGGAGCTTCCCCGATTTAGTCACTTCAAACCTCACATTATGTGAAAATCTCTTTTGTTTCCGTTTAAGCTTGCGTGTTTCTGGTGCAGCAATTCCACATCTCGTGAATAAACTCCTTCATTCTCTATCATACCGATAAAACCATTTATATCCTTGCTGATGATTTTATGTCTCAGTAAACCCCGTCCCCGGGATTCCTAATATCTTGCTATCCAGGAAGCAGCGTTTGTGCCCTTTATAAACTCTTCACATGTCTTTGGTGGAGAACGAGGTCAAGGATTACACTGAGGGTGACCGATTTCACAGTTACGCGATGAACTCTTTGCTTTTTAAATACGATTACACTAAATCTCCATGACCTGAGTGAGTCTCAGCTATTTCTAAAGGTAACTGAAGTTCAAATACATCATAGTAGGACTATAGATATTCCAGTGCAGACTAGTTCTGGACAGTAAATATCTTTACCAAAGGCCACCATAGATCTGAATTCAATACTTTTCACACAGTAATTATCGTAACTATTGTGTATCGTATTTCTGTGCTCTTGCCCACTTTGTCCATCACTACATGTGTCCTTGTATTGAGTTCGACTGAATGATTAATTTGTGAATGGAGACTTTCCCTTCACCTCTTATTCGAAACTCCATGGATCATTGAATAATTGTACTCATATGCTTGCAGAGGACAGTCCTGCCATTACAGGGATGAATCAGTGAACTTTCCCCCGTATCCTCGAAGGCAAGGATTTCCTTCTACAGTTTAGGAGATCATTACAGCACTGAATCCTATGTGTGTGTTCATTAAAACTAAAACAGTTGCAGAAAGACTAAGATTTTCAGACTAAGATTTTGCAATCTGCTTGCATTGCTTGTACCAAAAGTTACATTCCACATTGTGCTATGTTTGTGAATGATAGCATTTTCTGAATCTTCAGCAATGATATATAAATTTTGTCAGAACACTATCATTCACTGTTCTCTCTTTCCCTTCCGGTTCCCCATTTAATATCCTGTATTTTCTCAGTTTATCTTACTTTTTCAACAATTCAAACAATCTCGCTCCTGATTACCAATCTGAGAGAGTACCATAAACTTGTCAATTTATATGCAATGCAGAAGTATGGCGCGGTGACCAAGAAGAAAAGGCATTGGTCAGATGAACTAAGCAGCAGTAGCGGGGTGGTGGTGTTTATCCCATCCCCGCGGACTGAGCTGTGTCCATTGGTAGATCATCACACATTAACAGTGAAGATCTTTTGATGTCATCCTCGAAGGTACATGCTACAAAAAGCTGAAGACTGCGGGAAACTGTTGTGGTCAGCGCTAACACAGAGGCCTAGGGGAAACTGGTGGACCCATAAACCAGAAATTAATAGATTAAAAGATTATTCTTTTTCGAAGAATCCGATTGAGACCATCATCTTAACACCTCCTGGGGAGAACATGGACGTGGATGAGCGGACATTCTCAACTGGTTCCAGCATTTACAATCTTGGTCCGTGTGACAACAAAAGCAGAAACCTGGAATTGTTTATCTTGCTTCTGAAAAACCGGTTAGTAAATTTTGAAGAGCTTAGATATTTCTTCCTGGTGTTCATGAAATGAGCAAGAGCAGAGGAGGGTTCCCTGAGTATGGTCTGGTTTTGGGTTATGGGCCCAGGGCCCTCCACTGTGATATTCTGCTCACATGATCTGAAAACACACAAATAAATGACTCAGTGACAAGATCTGCTGAATCGGATTCGGTGAAGCACAGGAGTCGATTGAATGAAAAGAGCCATAAGTGTGGGAATCGAGCAAATTATTTTCCAGACTCGAGGAGAGTGCATAGTGTTGTTTCCAGGTGTCAATATCTGTACAAGTACACTGAATCAGCCTTGGGTGTTATTGTACTGCATCTTTTTTATAATGGTGCAAAAGCACGAAACTTTTGTAGAGGGGGACAACTTCAAAATCCTCAATGAGGCAAAACACACAAATGTGGTAAACAACAGAGTAACCACACAAACTGGTGTTACATCATGTGGTAAGCTTTCCTGCTCAAATTTCGCTCAAAATCGCATTTCTGAGTATCAGATTCGAACATTGAATGGTGTATGTCAATACAAACTGCTCTGATCTCACAACTTCAGCATTTCACACGCCTCCTTATGTACGTTTGCCAATTGTAATTGATCACTCACTGTGTTACTTCTACACACGTAGAGAAGCAATTACTTTAAGAACAACAGCCATATATGTGACTGGGATTTGACACCTGCGACTCCACTTTCAAGGAGCTAAGAACCTGGACCTTACCATTAAGTGTATAAGTCCTGCTAAGGTTTGCTTTCTCAAAATGCAGCACCTCGCATTAATCTGAATTAACGTCCATCACTTTTCTTTAATCATGTTTAGTTAGCGTATCAGAATGTCCAACTGTGTTAGTCAGAATTACCTCACTCCAGCTATACAATAAACCAATTGTGTTAGTTCCCATTGTTGTTCGACTTCTGTCACAATGTATTTTACCTAATTCTACTTAATAGTATTCTACTGTCACTATTAGGTATTCTACTGCCACCTGTGCTACAATGATCTTCCATCCCAGACTAACCTGTCATGATAAGATATTCAGCTACCCCATCTGTCACAATGTTTTCCTATCCAAAGCTGACTCAACTAACCGCTGATTATGTATATAATGTCATATCCTGCTACAAGCGTCTCAAGCAGGCTGACTCTACTATCAATTAATTATTTAAAGTCATGCCCTTCCTATTTATTGTCACGACTTGTCCCAACCTACCATGATGATATTTAGTAGGGAGTCTGAATTGACTAATTGTTATTATCTCAGCCTGCCATTGTTACCTTTCAGCCTCAATCTGACTCTGCTAATTGGTGTAGGAGCATTCCACTATTCTTATCCCATCCTGCCACAGCGGCCCCATCCTGCCCCAGTGACCTTTTGACGCGTGTATCATTCCGCAGACCCCTTGTAACAGATTTCACGTAGTTTCCGTGCCTTTATCCTTCCCGTGTTTTCATGCTCTGTATTTTCTGTACGGTGTTCGGATCTTTCTTCAGACATCTGTTTATCTTCACCCCATTTTCCATTACGGGTCCTTATCCATGTGTGCTCTAGCTTCTCAAGTATTTGGCTAAATACTCATGAAATGTTTTCATGACTCAAAGCTTTACCGCACGTTCAAACAGTGAGTTCCAATTATACAATACTCTCAGAGTGAAAACGTTCTTCCTATATCTCCTCTGAGCACCCTCTCCCTGGCGTTTAACGGAGATCCCTGGTTGTTAACTCTTCCCATAAGAAGTTTGTTCCTATCACACATACCGATCCCCTTAATGTGCCCCTTAATCACTTCCTCACTCAGCCTTCTCCGCTCCCAGATAAAGAGCCTGAGCAGAGCTCGTCTATCTTCGCCATGGCAATAGTGTCGTGCTGGAAAAGTATAGCAGGTCAGGCAGCATCCGAGGAGCAGGAGAATCGACGTTTCTGGCATAAATCTTTAATCAGGAATGAGTCTTGTTAGTGGGGACTGAGAGATAAATGGGAGGGGGTTGGGGTTGGATGCAAGGTAGCTGGGAAAGCGAATGGTGGATGGAGCCGGGGAGAAGGTGATAAGTCAGAGGGGGAGAGATGATTTGGCAGACTAGTGAACAAAGAAGAACAAAGAACACAGAAAATTTACAGCCCAGGAACACGCCCTTCGGACGTCGAAGGCTGAGTTGATCCAAATCCAATGTCTAAACCTATCACCCAATTGCTAAGCATCTGTATCCTTCTGCACCCCGCCTACGCATGCATCTGTGCAGACGCACCTGAAATGAATCTACTGTGATTGCCTCTACTACCTCTTCTGGCAACACGTTCCAGGCAGCTACCACCCTCAGTGTAAAATGCTTCCAACGTCTATCTCTCTTAAACTTTTCACCTTTCACCTAGAACGCGTGACCTCTCAGTGTTGAATCCCTCACCTTGGGGAAAAACTTACCTCTATCCATCCTGACTATACCCTTCATGATTCTGTAGACGTCGATCAGGTCCCCCTCAATCTCTTTTTTTTAATGAAAACAAACGTAACCAACTCAACCTCTCTTCATACCTGGCATCTTCCATACCAGGCAACATCCTCATAAACTTTCTCTGCACCCTCTCCGAAACATCCATATCGTTTTGGTAATTTGGTGACAAGAACTGTACACAGCATTCTAAATGCGGTTGAACTAAAATCTTGTATTTTTTAGCATGACCTGTCAGCTCTTACAATCAATGCCCCGTCCGGTGAAAGCAAGCATGCCATTTGCCTTCTTGTCCACTCGATCCAGCTGTGCAGCCACTTTCAGGGTACAAAGAACCTGAAATCCCAGATCTCTCTGCTCATCAACTTTACCCAAGGCTCTTCCGTTTACAGTATGCTTGTCTCTAGATTTACACTTCCCATAATGCATCACCTCACATTTGCCTGGATTCAACTCCATCTGCCACTTCTCCGCCCAACTCTCCTGTCTATCTATATTCTCCTTCAGTCTTTGACAGTCCCTATGCTTTCTGCTACTCCACCAATCTTCGTGTCATCTGCAAATGTAATGGCAATATTTGGACTAGCAACCCTTGGAGACTGGAACATTGCAACTGCTGGTAATTAAATTCGATGAATAAAATCTGGAATATAAACCCGCTCAGAGGAAGAGTGACAAAAAGTTTTAATTTGCTGAAAACCCATTCATTCATGTCCCTTCCACAGGGAAATCTGCCTTCCTTAAAGAGACCCGCCAACATATAACTCCAGACCCACAATAGTACGGTTCACCCCTAAATTCCCTCTGACTCAGTTCAAGGAGAGTTAAGGATGAACAACAAATGCTGTTCAGACTATGATGGCCACACTCCTGGGGAGAACAAGGAAGGATAAAAAAGATACATGGATGACGGAGAAAATTGGGAGTCGTCTCAGCATGGTCTCAAATTCAGCTGATTATCCAAACTAAATAGACACAAGGATACCCACGCCTCCATGAAGTCAGGTCCATGGGGGCGGGGTCTGTAGGAAGGGATTCAATTACCCACTGAAATGTCAACTCACTTCCCCAGTCGCAATGTGGACAGTTCATTCACCATTCCCACATGTGAGAAAGAATCATTCAGGAGAGCAACGTGCTGAATTGCCATCAGGTTTAAAAATGGTAGCAAGAGTACGATTCTGCTGTTATTGCAGGTGTTCATCCCATCCAGCAATGAACTGGATGCCTGATTCCATGGAGTACCACTGTTTCCTGATGTAGATCAATAATTCAAACTTAGTTGTAGGAGTCATGTTTCGAAGTTTACCCACGATGCAACAATTGGTCGTGTAGTTGACTGTGATGAATAATACCAGCGACGCAGGGATGTATCAATCAGGTGGAAAGGAAAAAAACGGAGAATTGAATCCAGACCAGTAAGTGGTAATGAATTTGTGGAGTGGAAACAATAACAGTGAGGTTTCTGAGTGGTGAACAGGAACAAAGAGATCTTGGAGTAGATATTCACTGATCTCTGAAGATTGTTGGACAGGGAGATCAGTTGTTCGAGAGGCTTTTTGGATATTTTCTATTGTTGACCACAGTCTGAGAATGATATTCGATCTTTAGCAACCGCCAGTTTAGGAAACACCAAAAGGAATGAGCACAAGTCTGGTCATTGCAATAATTAACATATTTTAAAATTGTAATATAAAAGGTGGAGGGTTCAAGTATAACTCTTTGCCCATCAAGACCGCTTCACCACTCAATGAATTTACCACTGCTTCCTCTCCAAGTCATGCTGGTACGTACCTTGGAGGGTAATTCATAAATGGTGACGTTTCAGTGCATCTTCAACCTTGTCCTTATAGTTGGTACAGTCTTTGAGCTTTGAAGGTTCTGTCAACAAAGCCTGGTTGACTTACTTCAGTGAATCTTCTCGGTGGCGTACTCTGCTGCAATTGTGCCTCAGCAGTTAAGGGAATAAATATTCAGGCGTTTTACAATGTACAGTTAATTGACTGTATTGTCGTGAAGGGTGTCCTGGTCCTTCAGTGATATTGCAGCAGCACCCACCGAGGCACATGGAGAGAGTCCTGTTAAACATCTAACGTGTGCGTTGCGGACGATGTAGGCTTCACGGAAACAAGAGTTGAGTTAATAATCAAACAAAAACGACCGACAGACATGTTTTTGTCATCAATTTTTTGATATGGGTGGTCAGGTTCCAATTCTCCTAAATACTCGCTCTCAGGACGATTACACGTAGGAATTCAGTTACAATGAAGCCATTGAATGTCAATCGAATATGATTAGATTATCATTTGTCAGAGTTATCATTGCTGTATTTGGTCCTTCTGTGGATCAATCCGATTACAATCGCTTTCTGATTTCAAGTTCCAATTCCCATCTGCACCTGATATTTCAACCCGTTTCCTCACATAAATGTCTCCACATGCCTTCATTATATGGAAGGACGCTGCAGAGGACAGCACAGATTTACGAGGATGTTGCCAACTCTGTACAAAATGGAGCTTCGTGAAATGATTGGTTAGGCTGGGATTATTCTCCTCGAAACAAAGGAGGTGGAGGGGAGCTCTATAATTACATAATAACATTTATAAACGTTCAATATTCGTGGAATCTTGACAGGGTAGATACGGGCGGGTGGTTTGCCTTAGGCTGTGAGCAGAGCACCAGAGGACAAAATCTCAGAATTACATATTGCCCATTTAATTCAGAATTGAGGAGTCGTTTCTTTGCTCAGGGGCCAAACAATCTGTGCCATCTGTGCTGTTGGGTATTTCCAAACTGTGCTAGATAGTTAATCAGAAAGATGATGAAAATTTGTCGAGTTAAGTGAGCAGAAAGGAGTTACAGATTATTGGGGCGGCACGGTGGTTCAATGGTTAGCACTGCTGCCTCACAGGACCAGGGTCCCAGGTTTAACTCGAGCCTCGGGCAGCTGTCACTGTGGAGTTTGCACATCATTCCTGCATTTCCGTGGGTTTCCTCCCACAGTCCAAAGATGCGCGTTCATGTGAATTGGCCGTGTTAAATTGCCCGTAGTCAGATGGGAATGGGTCTGGGTGGGTTACTCTTCGCAGGGATGGTGTGGACTTTATGGGCCGAAGTGCCTGTTTCCATGCTGTAGAGAATCTAATCTAGATCAATCATGAGTTCGTTGAATGGTGGGGCAGACTCCATGGGCTGAATGGCAAACTTCCATTTGTTTAACATTTGGTCGAACGCCTTATTTTATTCATAATTTCAGAATTGTGGGGGGATGGCATGAAATGATAGAAAAGGTTTATTAAACAGATGAGACATATCAGGAACAAGATTCATAAACTCAGGAAGACGAAATGTGCTGTGACGTGGGGACAACAAATGACACTGGGCACAGCACAGGTGGCTGTTTACAGAAGCTGTGAATGCTGAAGAAAGTTGGTAGACCTTAGACAGTTGGCAAGTCAGTGATCACGCTGGATGATGGATCGTTGTATGATTCACACACAGCAGAAATCTGTGAAAGAATGAAAGGTTCGTTTCAGTGGAGAAGTTTTCTGCGATTCCAATTCCGAGTGACTGTTTGAAATACTGATCAGATATTTGTGTGAAGTGTCAGGTTAAAATACTCATGAACAACCCCACTGGATAAACTTGTGCTCCCGTTCTCTTGTTATTTGTTTCTCTTTCTTTCGATGCAAATTCATAGAAAGACAAGATGGAATGTGGGGCAGAAAGAAAAATGCGTTCCTTCTCATTACACGAATTTAATGTACAATTGAATAGAATGACTGCTCTCACTCTTCATTTCGACTTTCATGTGGTGTCGATTATTCCTGAATCTCCCGTGCAGTGAAGGGCAAGAACAAGATTCTCGATCCAGTGTATACCAGAGCTGTGAGGTGCAAAGAAAATCTGCTGGAGCGGTTTGTGAAGTTAGCAACCAGAGTATGACTCGAACTCGTGAATGTGGAGCACAGCGGTATAATAACACAACACCATAATCGTTCAGTCTCCTCTGCACATTTTGTGGAGGGGTGACATGTGACCTCATCAGGTGACATGTGGTGAAAGTAAAGGATGAGAAATTTGCAGAGCGGAATCAAATCCACACCATTGTGTTTCTGCTTGCATCAGAATTATAATAACAGCAAATTCCAATAAATAACCATGTTCGTCACAATGAATAGCTGTCATTGATACACTCTGATCAGAACTGTGTCAGGATGAATCAGAGAACAAGAATTTTCCGTCATATTCACACCTACATTTGACGCATAATTTCTTCAGTCACTTTCTCTCTCACGTGAAGAAGGAGCCATGGAGAGGGAAATAAAGGCGATGTTGTTGCTCAATGGCCTTTCTCATATAGCTGAACCTGAATTGGATTCAACCGCTAGAAACGCTGTTTTGTTCGTTTCATTTTAACTTTGCTGCAACCTCACAATGTTCATTGTAATAATCGGAAGGGAATTAGATTTATCTCATTGGAACGATTGATGTTGTATTCAAACTTGCTCCGACTTTATTTCAGCTTAAGGAAAATACTGCTTAGAAAATCAGAGTGTTAAAATGCATAAGAAAACCCACCAGTTTTGTTGCTCGTTGCTTTGGCAGATTTCACCGAGTATAAAATGGACCAAACATCATGGTGTTTGTCCTCACAGATTTAACGCATGTGATTAAAGCAGGACGTCGATCTCAACTGGTCACTTCTTATTCGGTATGTAATATCTTCCCTTCACAATAAGAAAAATCCACTCAGTTCCATTTACAATGCTTCAGGTAGAATATTATGCCAAATCTTTGAAAATCCAGAGTTTTTGGAACCGAATCTTATTCAGCTGCACACGTTCACAAAATTTCTTTACATTTAAAGTCAACCCATTTCGACATTGTTTCCCCGAAACTTCTGACCGACTACGCCCCACCCCTACACCTTTACCGAGACACACGCTGTCGCCCTCTTGTGAAATTTATTCCTTGTATGTTAACAAATGTGCCTTTCCAAATATTTTGGAAAACAGATTCTCGGAGTGACAGCGATTCTGCTCTCATCTTTTCTTTGTTCTTCAAAGGTTTTATCAAAGGGTTTGAATGTCTGACGTCTAGATGTTTACTCACTTGAAATAGGGAATTTTCCACCTATTTACTCTGTCCAAACTTTTCATAACATGAAAACCCCCGATTAGGTCTTTCTTGGTTCAGGGATAACTGTTCTAAATTTTCGAAAACAACAAGTGAATAAAATCTCATCCTCAGTACACCCCGTCAGCATCGACTCTAGATGCTTCACCCCCAGTAAACACCGTCATTACCCTCTCTGATAGAATCACAGAATCCTACAGTGCAGAAAGGGCATTTTAGTCAATCGAGCCGGTGTCGACTCTCTGAAAAGCATCTCACCAAGACCTAGTTCTCCTCCCTATTCCCGTATATTTCACCAGAAGAAGGGGCAACCCTCCCCATTAGGATGTCAAATAAACCTGTGGGACTATAACCTGGCGTCCTGTGACTTCTGACCTTGTCCCCGCTTTACTTAATTTACTTAATTTACTGAAATCATTCCCTGGATACGCAGGGCAATTTAACTTGACCAATCAACATAGCCCTCAGACCAAACAACAGTGCGAATTACTGAGCCAATGTTCCATTATAGTGAGCAAAACCTGAATCATTTTTAATGGTTTTATACACTGGTAACTCAGCCACATCAAAGCAAATCAACCCAAATTCAACACTTCAATCCAGAACAAGTCTGCCAGATGTTTTTTTTTCTTTCCAACACTGTAACAAGGTGCAGTTTGCAGAAGTCACATGTTTGCACTTTCACTGACACTCTGCCTCCCTGAGATCTGCAGCCCTTTCCCCCACTGATTCAGGCAGCACTGTCCTTCCTGTGACATGCCTCATCGAGAATGGAATGATAGGTATCAATACCCGCACTTGGGAATGGAGCGACAGTTTTAAAATATTTACACTGTCCCCAGTGGAGAATTGAGCCCTGTGACAGACGGGGACACGAACCACTATACTACCGAGGACAAGAGTGTCAAAGGAGGCCCTCCAACCAATTGTGGTGACACTTGTCAAAAGCAACTACCTAATGAACTGAATCCCATTTCACAATTTTTATCCCACAGCCTTATATGTCTTGGCATCACAAGTTCACATCTGAATGTTTATTCAGGTTCTAAGGGTTTCTGCCATTTTGAACAATGCAGACAGTGTATTCCAAATTCCAACCACCCACTGGCTTATAAAGCACTTTTGCACATCTACTCAAACCTTTCTGACTTTCTTCTTAAATCTCTGCCCCCTGCTAATCCTCCATTAATGGGAAACTCGTTCAGTCAACCCTGTCCATACCCTAACACAATCATGTCTCCTCTACATCTCCTTTACATTGCGACAAACACTCCACTCTGTCCTGTCTTTCTTCACAACTGAAACTCTTCATCCCAAACAATGTCCCGGTAAATATCTCCTACGATTTTCTCAGTGTGATCACATCCCTGTGACTTGCAAAACTGCAATCAACACTCTTGCTTGAGCCTAATGAGCATTTGTTTTAAAATTTCTGGATTAGTATGAGGGCGATTCTGGCTAAGCCGAATTTATTACCCATTCTGAATTGCTCAGAGGGAAATTGAGACTCAACCATATTTTTCTGAGTCTGACGTCACATGCAGGCCAGACCAAGTAAGGACAGCAGATTCCTTCCTGAAATGACATCAGTGAACCAAATGGTTTTTTATTCAACAATTGTCAATGGATCTATCGTAATCATTAGATTCTTCCTTGCAGATATTTGCTGAATCCAAATTTTACAATCTGGCATGGTGGGATTCAAGCCCGAGTACCCAGACTATTACCTCGGTCTCTGGATTATCAGTCCTACGAAATTACCACAAGACCAACACAGAACACCACAAAAGCTGATCTTTTCCAATAAAATGTCTTTTCACCAAAACTGCCCTGGGTATTTTCCATGAGCCTGACGCTCCAATTGTCTCTGTCCTATATCAGTAAAAGCTGCTACATGGGGATTGATTTCACAACCGCAGTATCCAAATGGATCGATTTGTTTGAAAGCTCCGATGGTGGGATTGGGGCACGTTCACCCAACAACAGTGACCGCAGCAGCAGCACAGACAGAACAGTATGAATGTGAAAGAGAGTGATAGATTGTGCATTGCCTCAGAGAAATGGGGGGAGGGACGGAAATGAGGTTTAATGATCGTGGGAAGAAGAGAAATCTCCAACAACGAGTGTGTTTCAATCCTGATATATGACACGCAGAGATGTAAGAGAGCGGAATTTGAAGGTAAAATAATTAATTTCTTAGCATGTGTCACAAAAAGGACAACGGAGAGAACACTTAGTGCCGTGATTTGGTTTCAAATCGAGTTTGCTGTGGTCACAATGCAAAATACCGACAACCACGATCACAGTAACCACAGAACAGGATGTTTGCAAGCAGCAATAAGTATACTAGCAGAGGAAATGTTCGGAAGAACAGCACATGTACAATATCAGTACTCAGCGAACAGTGACAGACATGTGGGAACTGACAATGAGCTGAATCTTTCATATCGATGTCCTCAGAGGCTGCAGAGATCACTTGAATAAGAACGTTGACAGATGAGATTGATCGATTTCGACAAAACATCAAAGACTCGGGGGACAGGGCAGGATATTGTTGAAATGCATGCTTCAATAGCATTTTAGCTTAACATCGGCACAGCCGCCCAGATCCAACCGGAAATAGGGATGGGCATCAGTGCGCAGAGTTACCAGTGATGCAAGAGGTGAGCGTGTGATGGTACAGAGGCTCAAGAAATTCCTCGGTTGAATGTGCTCCTGCTCAAAGGAATGGTTGTCCCCATTTATACTATCATAGCGATTTCCGGTGCATCTTTCTAAGACAGCTGAGTGGCACAAGTGGAGTATGTTGAGCCCTTAACTTTGCAATGGTGGGTTTAAAAGATGATTTTGCTGTTTGGATCTGTGTTTCCAACACTGGCGGTGGCAGCTACATTTGCTCGCATCAGCTCATTATCAGTTTCTTCCACACAGTCAAGACTTCAACCAGGAGAAGTTGGTGTTGGGATGATATTTTAAACTAGTCATCCTTGGGGGTTGGGACACGGAAACGGTGATGTTTACGTTCGACAAATAAAACTTGAAATACAAGCCTGACCTCAGGAACAGAGATCATGACTTTAAGCCATACTCTTTATGTTGTACCAAAATGCAATACCTTCCATTTATCCAACGACTCATTGGATTAAGATCCTTTTGAAATTTAGATAATCTTCATCACTGTCTACAATTCTGGTGTCGCCTGCAAACCTATGAAGCATGCCAGCTGTGAGTTCCACTGTTTTCTTATGTAGATCAATGATTCCTATTTATTTGTAGTGGCCGTGATTTAGGAAAGCCGCAGACTGCAGGGAGATACCAAACAATTGGAAATAAAAATGGTGAAAGCAATTCATTCCAGGGAAGTGGGTGATAGTGAAGCAAAATTAAACTTCAAACCAGCTGCCCCCGCTCCAGTTGTGGCACTCAGCTGTCTCAGCAAGATGCACTGTAGATTGCTGTTATAACCGGGAACAGATTTTCCCTTCTGCCCCGCCTTTGACCAGAAGCACTCCCAACCTCGGAATTGCTTGCGCCTCTAAACCATCATAGAAACCATGCAGTCTCCGGTTGATTCACTTGAGCCAACGATTATCTCTGCGACCTCATTCCCATCTCGATTTCAAGTTGCATCTTCGCGACTGCGCCACTCAGTTCCTCTGATTCTGGGGCTGGGAACTGGGCCCATGTGGCAGCAGTGGTTACGGCCTTGTGTGGGGAAACTCGTGAAGTAACCGATGTTAAACTGCATTGCTATTGAAATATACATTTCAACAAAAGCTTGGTATAAACAATGACTGCAGATGCTGGAAACCAGATTCTGGATTAGTGGTGCTGGAAGAGCACAGCAGTTCAGGCAGCATCCGAGGAGCAGTAAAATCGACGTTTCGGGCAAAGACTCTTCATCAAGAATAAAGGCAGAGAGTCTGAAGGGTGGAGAGATAAGTGAGAGGAGGTTGGGTTTGTGGAGAAAGTAGCATAGAGTACAATCGGTAAATGGGGGAGGGGATGAAGGTGATAGGTCGGGGGGGGAGGGTGGAATGGATTGGTGGAATAGATGATAGGCAGGTAGGACAACACAGGAGAAGTCATGGGGACAGTGCTGAGCTGGAAGTTTGGAACTATGGTGACGTGGGGGAAGGGGAAATGAGGAAACTGTTGAAGTCCACATTGATAACCTGGGTTGAAGTGGTCCGAGGTGGAAGATGAGGCATTCTTCCTCCAGGTTTCTGGTGGTGAGGGAGCGGCGGTGAAGGAGGCCCAGGACCTCCATGTCTTCGGCAGAGTGGGAGGGAGCGTTGAAATGTTGGGCCACAGGGCTGTGTGGTTGATTGGTGCGGGTGTCCCAGAGATGTTCCTAAAGCACTCTGCTAGGAGGCGCCCAGTCCCCAAATGTACAGGAGACTGCACCGGGAGCAACGGATACAATAAATGATATTGGTGGATGTGCAGGTAAAAAAAGCTGCACTGTACCCGGATTCCTTGATGTTTTGGAGAAATCTATTTATCTCAGCCCTCAACACATTAATGATGGAATCAACACAGCCACTGGGGAACCGATGTTAAACAGTCAGACCATTCTGAGTTCCCACATATCTGCTACTGTTCGCTAAGCACTGATCGTACGCATTTGGTGCTCTGCCTAACATTCCTTATAATACTGTACTTAGAGCATGCACTTGCTGTGTTCGTCTGTGGGGTGCTGTGATCGTATAGTGGTTAGTACTCTGCGTTGTGGCCGCAGTAACCTCGGTTCGAATCCGAGTCACGGCAGTAATAGTTCTGTGTGTCCCAGTCTTTTGTGAAACACAAAGGAATCAATTGTTTTAAATTCATGATTTTCTCCAAGGTGATTTTTTTCCTCCAAGTTCTGCTCGATCACATCTCTGTGTTTCATATGTCAGAATTCAAATCCACCCGTTCTCAGAGATTTCTTCCCTCCTACGATCACTAACCGAACTTTCCATCCCATACCCCCATTTCATTAATTTGGAGATGTCGGTGTTGGACTATGGAGTACAAAGTTAAAAATGACCCAACACCAGGTTATGGTCTTACAGGTTTAATTGAAGCACTAGCTTTTGGAGCGCTGCTTTTTCATCATGTGTTTGTGGAGTCATTTCCCATTTCATTAAGGCATCGCAGAATCTAATACAGACTCTCCCATTGATACCGATCAGTCTGTGTGGCTGGGGTCACTGTTGCTGGGTGAACATGCCCCAACCCCACCATGGGGACATGCAGACCATTTGATCCATTTGGTTACCACTGTTGTGAGATCAATACACATGTAGCAGCTTTTACTGATACGGACCAGATATTATTGGGGGTGTGGGGGGTGGGGAGCGGAGGTCAAGCTCAGGAAAATGGCACAGAACAGTATCGGGGAAAATCGACTTAATTGGATAAGATCAGTTTCACTGCTTTTCTGCAATGGCCGAGCGCTATTACCACTGAACACAGAACTGTTAATTCAGACACCAGGGACCTGGGTTTCACTCCGACCATGCTAGGTGGTAGAATTGGGATTCAAAAAATATCTGGAATTACGAATCTAATAACTCCTATATATCCATGTTCAATTGATGAAAAAAATAACAAAACTATCTGACGTCATTTAAGGAATGAAACTGCCATTTTTATCTGCTCGGGCCTCCATGTGACTCCAGACTCACTACAATACGGTTGAGTCTCAATTACCCGCTGCGCAATTTGGTACAGCAATCAATACTGCCGAGCCAGCGACGCCCTCATACTGTAACAGAATAGAAAAAAAGTTCATTTGGCCCTAGCTAGATTACTGTGTGCAGTTCTGCAATTCAGAGGACTGCATGGATGTGATCGCACTGGGAACGTTGCAGTAGAGATTCACTGGGATATTGTCTGGGCTGAAGAGTTTCAGTTGTGAGGAGAGATTGGACAGACTGGGGTTGTTTGGCGCCGAACAGAGGAGATTGGAGAAGACATGACTGAGATGTACTAAATACTGAGGGATATGGATATGATAGACTGAAAGAAGCGTTTCTTATTGATGGAGCGATTGAACACTGGGGCCAAGAGTTTTCGGGAAAAGGCAGAAAGGTTTGAGTAGATTTGCGGAAAGGGTCAGAGAGGCAGAAATCATTCTAACCTTAAAAAAAATTGAGATGTTGATTTGCGATGCCAAAACATGTAAGATCATGGATTAAACGATGGAAACCTTGATTCAGGTCGTTAAGCAGTTGTGTTTGACAAGTGCGGCCACAATAGGCTGAAGGGCCTCCTTCGACGTTGTTGTCCTCCACAGTATTGTGGTTAGTGTCCCCACCTGTCACAGGGCTCAATAATCCGCTGGGGGCATTGTAAAGGTTTGAAACCTGTCGCTCTGTTCCCCAGTGAAGGTTATTCATGGCTGGCCTTCCATTCTCGATGGGACATGTCACAGCAGGGACAGTGCTGTCTGAATTATTTGGGGAAGGACTGCAGCTCCTGGGGAGAGAGAGTGTCAGTGAAAGTGCAAACACGTAACTTCAGCAAACTGCACATTGTGTTTGTGTTGCAATCAAAACCATTATATAGAGTTGTTCCTGACTGATGTGTTTATTTAAAGCTGGAATCTGAGGAAGAAAACAGAATAAACCCATTCAGATCTGAGTGCAGAAACATTTCCAGCAGAACTACTGAGGGTGTATAGCGTAGAACCGCGTTTGGATGCATTGAATTCGGGTTGATGGGCGCAGTTTGCTTTGACTAGGCGGAGTTGCCAGTGTGTAAAGCCATTACACATGACACAGATAGTGTTCAATGTGATGTTACATTTGATCAGTGGTTCGCATTGCTCTTAAGTATGTAGGTTAGGTGGATTGGCCATGTTAAATTGCGCTCATCTGTCCAGGGAGTGAACTCATAAGTTAAGTGAATTAGCCAGGGGTAACGCAGTGATAAGGTCAGCAGTCACAAGTTGCCAGGTTATTATTCCACCAGGTTTATTTGAAATCACAAGCCAGAGGCCTGCGGGGATAGAGACAGGAGCTCGGTCTGGTTGAGATGCTGTTCATAGTCTCCCTACAGACCCGATTGACTCAACTGTACTTTCTGCATTGTAGGGAATCTGTGATTCTATCAGAGAGGACACTGCCAGCGTTTACTGTGCTGCTAAGACATTGGAGACGATGCTGACGGCATTTAGTGGGGATGGAGTTTTATTTATTTGTGTTTTGGAAAATTTGAAACTAAACCAAGGAAAACCGAATGGAAGTTTTCCAGAGTATTTGAGGTTTGGAGAGAGTAAATATGTGGCAAATTCACTTTTTCAAGTTCATAAATTTCTGAAAGTCAAGATTTCAAAACCATCGATGTAGGACAAAGAAATAATGGGAGCAGCATTTCTGTTACTCAGACAATCCGTTTCCAAAATATTTGGAAAGGCACATTGACAGACACACAATCAGTGAGTTTCAACAGGAGAGAGACAGCCTGTGGCCAGGTAAAAGTGTAAAGGAGGGTGTAGGGGGTAGAAGGTGCGAGGAAACATTATCTAATTTGGACGACTTCAGATGCAAAGAAATATCGAAAACGTCTGCAGTGAGTAAGATTCAGCAAAAAAACTCAGTGGTTTTTTAAAAGATTTCTATTAATATTCCACAAGAATCATAATAAATGGAACTGAGCAGATTTGGTATATTGTCAAGGAAAGCTATTCCATAATGAATAGGAAGTGACCCGTCTCTTAGAGATCGATTTCCTGCTTTAATCCCATGCCTTAAAGATGGGAGGACGATCGCCATGATTTTGGGTTCATTTGATACCCATTGAAATCTGCCAAAGTAACTGAGCATCAAAACTGCCATCTTGTTTTGTAGTTCAACCTTCTGTTTTCTCATCAGTATTTTCTTCCAGCTGAAATAAATTCGGAGCAAAATTGAATGCAACATTTAACGTGGACGATCTTGCTCTTGCCCTTCATTGCACCGGAGATTTGTGAGAAATAGGAACATCATCAAAGTCGAAGTAAAGCAATTTGATACTGTTGTAAGTTACATTGGGATAATGAAATGGAGTGCAAACGTTTCTTTTCTCCTTTCATTCCATCTTGACATTCTATGAATTTATGTCGAATGAAAGGGGAACAAATAAGGAAAGATCGAGTGCAATAGTTTATCAAGTGGGATTGTCAATTTTAATGTAATACTCCACACAAAGTTCTGATCAGTATTTTAAACAGTCAATTGAATTGAAACCGCAGAAAACTTTTCCAATGAAATGAATCTTCCAGTCTTTCACAACCTTTTGCTGTGTGAATCATACCGCGATCCATCATCCAGCGTGATCACCAAGTTGGCAACAATATTAGATCCACCAATTTTCTTTAGCAATCACAACATCTGCACATACCCATCTGCGGTGTGCCCAGTGCCATTTGTTGTATCCAGGCCCCAGCACATTTCCTGTTCATGAACTTATGAGCTTAGTTCCTGATCTGTCTGATCAGATTGAGAAACCTTTTCTGTCACTTCATCCCCTCCCCTCTGAATTCTAAAGGTATCAATTAAATAAGGTGTTAGACCAAATGATGTAGGATTGGAAGTCGGCCATTCAGCGCATCGAGTCTGCTCCACCATTCAACGAACTCATGGCTGATCTGATAATCCTTAACTCCATTCTCCAGCATTGCCTCGACAAAGCTCTATCATCTATCTGGTTAAATATCTGTGTGGCACAGTTTGAAAATACACAACAACTCAGCCTCAACAACAATTTCGGCAAGGAGTTCCACCGATTTACTGGCCCCTGAGCAAAGAAAATGCTCCTCAGTCGTGTGCGGCCCGATGGCAAAGTGATTAGCGCTGCTGCTTTATAGCACCAGAAACCCGTGTTCAATTCCCGCCTCAGGCGACTAACTGTGTGGAGTTTGTACATTCTCCCTGTGTCTGCGTGGGTTTGCTCCGGTTTCCTCCCACAGTCCACAAATGTGCGGTTTAGGTGAATTGGCCATGCTAAATTGGCTGCAGTGTGAGGTGGCGGGTTGGTGTGGACTTGTTGGGCCGAAGGGCCTGTTTCCACACTCATCTAATTTCTGAACTAAGCAGGCAATATATAATTCCTCCTACCAGAGGGTGACCCACCAGCCCGTAACTACCTTGTCAATGAATGTTGAACGTTTATAATTGTGATTATAGAGCTCCCCTCCGTCTTCTTTGTTTCAAGGAGAATAATCCCAGCCTAACCAATCATTCCACGAAGCTCTATTTTCTCCAGTGTTGACAACATGTTCATTAACCTCTGCTGTCCCTGCAGCATCCTTACATATTATTACGGCAGGCGGAGACATTTATGTGAAGAAACGGTTGGAATTTCAAGCACAGACAGGAATTGGAACTTGAAATCAGACAGCGACTGGAATCAGATTGGTCCACACAAGGACGAAATAGAGTAATGAATTCTCCGACAAATGAGAATCTAATCATATTTCATTGACATTCAATAACTTTACTGTAAACAAATTACCCCGTGTAATCGTCCACAGAGCTATTATTTCAGGGAAAAAAAAACTTATAGAAACTGGCGACATAAACACTTTGACAACAACAACATGTTCTTGAGACATGTTTTGATTATAAACTCAACTCATTGTTCTGTGAATCCTACATCGTTTGCAAGGCACAAATGAGACGTTAATATAACTCTATCCATTTGCCAAGATGGGTGTAACTTCAATAACACTTAAGGAACTGGACACCGTCCACCACAATGCAGTCACTTGAGTGTACCCTCTTCAACACCTGCAATATTCATTCCCTTCACCGCTAAGGCACAATTGCAGCAGAGTGCACCAACTATAAGATGCACTGGAGTAAGTCATTCGGGCATTTTTGACAAACTTCAAAGCTCAACAGCTGTACTGACTATAAGGACAAGGTTGGAAGATGCAATGAAACGCCACCATTTTCAACTTACCCTCCAAAGCCCATAGCACCCTGAGTTGGAAATGAATCAGTGAGAAAATCATTGGTGAAACGGTCTTGATGGACAAAGTTGCATACTTCAGCCTTCCATCTTTAATCTTCCAATTTTAAGAAAAATGTTGATTTATGCCATGACCAGACTTGTGCTCAGTCCTTTAGCTGTTCCCTAAACTGGTGGTTGCTAAAGTTCTGCTATCATCCACAGCCTGTGCTCAACAGCTCAACAACAGAAAATATCTGAAAATCCTCTCAATCAACTGACTCCCGTCAAGATTAGAGTGGTGTTGGAGAAGCACAGCAGGTCCGGCAGCATCTGAGGAGGAGGAAAAATGGACAAAGGTTTCAGGCAAAGGTTTCAGGAATGAGACTGGGAGCACATGGGATGGAGAGATAAATGGGAAGGGTGTGGGGCTGGGGAGAACGTAGCTGAGAGTGCTGGAAGTGGATGCAGGCGGGGGGTGAACATGATATGTCAGAGAAGAAGATGGAGTGGATAGGTGGGAATGAATATTCACAGGTGGGACAAGTCAGGCGGACGGTGTTGAGCTGGAAGGTGAGAACTGGGGTAAGGTAGGGGGAGGGGAAATGAGGCAACGGGTGAAGTCCAAATTGATGCCATGAGGTTGAAGGGTCCCGAGGCAGATGATGAGGCTTTCTTCCTCCAGGCATCGGGTTGTGAGGCAGTGGCGATACAGGAAGCCCAGGACCTGCATGTCCTCGGGAGAGTGGGAGGGGGAGTTGAAATGTTTAGTCAAGGGGCACTGGGGTTGATTCTTGCGGGTATCCTGGAGATATTCTCTGAAGTGTTGTGTGAGAACACATCACCTCTCTCCAACCTAGAGGAGACCGCATCGGGCGGAACGTATACAAGAAATGGCATGTGTGAAAGTGCAGGAGAAACTTTGATGGACGTGGAAGCCTCCATTCGAGCCTTGGACAGAGGTGAGGAGGTAGATGCGGGTGCAGGTTTTGTAATTCCTGCAGTGACAGGGAAATTTATATTTTCCTCCCTACCCCTATCCACTTTTCACAAAGACTCTTTCCTCCACGACTTCCTAGTCACGTCCACGCCCTCCAAAAACCCACCCTCCCCTCACGGCACCTTACCCTGCCACCACAGGAATTGCAAAACCTGCACCCACATCTTCCCTCTCACATCCTTCCAAGGCTCCAATGAGCCTTCCACATCCATCAATTGTCCGTGTGCACTTCCACACATGTCGTTTATTGCATCTGTTGCTCGCGATGTGGTCTCTTCTACATTGGGGTCAACAGACACATTCTCGGAGAGCGCTTCAGAGAACATTTCCAGGGAACCCGCAACATTCAACTCCAACATCCCATGACCAAAAACATCAATTACCACGTCCCCCGACTCTCCCAAGGACATGCAGTTCCTGGGTCGCCTCCACCGCCATTCCCTCACCACCAGACGCCAGATTTTCCACCTCGTGACCCTCAACCCCAGGGCATCAACGTGGTCTTCACCAGTTTCCTCATCTCTCCACGGTCACCTTATCCGAGTTCCAACTTTCTAACTTGCCACCATCCTACTGACCTGTCTCACTTGTCTATCTTCCTTTCCACCTATCCGCTCCACCCTCTTCCCCGTACTATCACCTTTCACCCCATCTCTATCCACCTCTTGCACTCTCAGCTAAATTCTTCCCAGACCCAGTCCTCCCGTTATCGCTCCACCCACGAGGCTCCCACCTTTTTTCCTGATGAAGGGCGTTTGCCGAAACGTTATTTTTTTCTGCAACTCGGATGCTGCCTGACCTGCTGTGCTTCTTCAGCACCACTCTAAGCTTGATTCTGATTTCCAGCACCTGCAGTACGCACTTCCGTCCATCTGATTCCCCTGTCTATTGATCTTGAATAGGCCGTTGCTAAAGTTCCAGCATCGTTTCCCTGCTCTTATATTCCCAGCTGCGGTCAAGAACAGAAAGTATCTCCAACCACTCTAGACCACTTGATCCCTTGGCCAATCACCTTCAAATATTCGTGAATGTCTACTCCAATTTCTCTTTTATTACTTTAAACCACTCAGTATTCACACTTTTATCATTGATCCTCCCCAAATTCATTATCACCCACTTCACTGGATTGAATTCCTTTCAGCACATTTTCTTGCCATTTGTTTCCAATCTCCCTGCAGTCTATGGCTGTCTTCCTCATGGTTAACGAGATGAATAATTGTTACCTGATTTGCAAACAGCTAAATGATGGCCACGACAAATAATTAAAAATCGTTGACCTGGATGAGAAAACAATAGAACTCATAGAAGCTTGCAAAGGGGAGCAGAATTGGAGACTCTAAAGAAGGTGATCTAAGGTTCCAGAAGGATCTTAATCCATTGCGTCTTTGGGCTGAAAAATGTCACATGAAGTTCAATCTGGATAAATGGAAGGTATTGCATTTTGCTACATCAAATATTAGTAGGGCTTATACAATTAATGATCGGGCATTGCATGTGTTGTGGAACACAGAGGCCAGGAATGCAAGTACATAATTCATTTTAATTTGCTTCATATATAGACAGAATGGTTTAAAAAATGTCATCTTGCCTTCGTTGCTCAGTCCATTGAGCGTAGGAGTTGGTACGTTATGTTGAAGTTGAACTGGACATTGGGTGATGCGTCTTCTGGAACACTGTGTCCAGGTCATGTCGCCCAGTAATAGCCAGGAAATTATTCAGCTGGAGTAGGTTTAGAACAGGTATGCCAGCGCATGGCTAGTGGGGAAGGTTTGTGTTCTAACGAAAGGCTGGATAGGCTGAGACGACTTCCACTCAAGCACTGCAGTTTGAAAGGCGTCCTGTTAGAAAGGTATAAATTATTGAGAGTTCAGCGAGAGTTAACTGTAACCGTTTTTTTCTCCAAGGAGGGGGCACTTCAAGACGAGAGGGCAAATGTTTGAAGTAAAAAGAGGGATTTAAAATAAAAAAGAGGCTTTTTAAAACAGAGGATGGTTTATGTTTGCAATTCACTTCCTGAGGCAGTGATGAATGAAAGTACATTTACAATATTTACAGGATATTTGGATCGATAAATGAGTTGGAAAGTATCAGTGTGATTAATAAAAGCTATTCATTTGTGTCTAGTACATAATTCATTGCCCACAGGGAAGATCAGAATCAACGAAGATATTATGGATCTGGAGTCACATACCAGCCAGACCAGATAGGTATGGCAGTTTCCTTCCATATCAGGCATTAATGAATCAGATCTACAACAACTGATTCAACATCATCATTAGACTCTCGGGATTTATTTAAATAAAATTCCAGCATCTGCCATGCCAGAGTTTGAACCCATGTTCACAGAATTATATCTGGACATTCATATTAACAATGCAGTAATAATATCACAAGGGCATTATTAACCATCAGCAGTTACAAGAGCCATCAAATGCGACTCGTTTAGTTTGTCATTATGTTCAGTATGAGCTGGTAGGATTGAAAGGCCTATTTTCATGCTGTGTGAGTCTAGGACTTTGACGCTATGAAACTGGCAGCTGGTTTGGATTAACAGCAGCGTTGACAGTTTAGTTGATCTTCTGGGATATATAACCTTGCTGGTAAATCTCGAGGTTCTTCTGCTCATTGAGCCCGTCCCACACACGGGGTTGTTGAATAGTCTGTCCCCAGTTTGACTGAGTGGATGAGTTTCCACTTCAGCAGGTAACTGAATCCCGCATTACGCTGGTTTCTCTGTGATATCGGTGTCCTTGTATCTTCCCAGGATGAACGATTGGTTCAAATAAAATCCACGCAGACGCAAGTCCCGTTGTCCATGTTGTGAACGTGTTTTTATGCTTCCTGATATACCCATAGGGTGTGGATGTCGCTGGTCAGGACAACATATGTTGTTCTTTCTGATTCGCTGCTGACTCGCTGCACGAGAGACATGGATTCGATCCCAGTCTTGTGTGACTGTGTGCCGTTTGCACATTCTCTCTTTGATTGTGTGAGTTTCCTCCCACAGTCTGAAGGTGTGCGGGTTACTGGCATCAGCAATGGGAAATGAAGGGGAACGGAATAGATATGGAGTGTGGGTCTGCAAGGATGTGCGTCGGAGGGATGGTATCGACTGGAAGGGCCGAATGGCCTGCTTTCCCACACGGTCGTCATTCTCGGATTAAGGGTCAGCTATGTTGTTCAGGTCCTCGAGTAACAAGTAGGCAGGATTGGGTAAAGATGGTAGCATCCCCTGCATGATTGGGATTGCAGGAAATTAAAGACATGCTCTCTGATCCTGAGGTCAGGCTTCCATTCCAGGTTTTATTCGTCAAACTTTAACATTACCAGTTCCGTGTGTGAGTCCCCACGGATGACTCATTTATTATATAACCACAACACCACCTTCTCCAGGTTGCAGTATTTATTGGGAACCAGAAGCTGATTCTGAGTTGATGCGAACAAAAGCCGATGCCAATATCAAAAACACTGACCCAAACAGGAAAATTAAATTTCGAACCTTGCCACCTCAAAGTTAAAGTCTCCACACGCTTTAGATGCGCCAATCAGCTGTCTCAGCAACATGTACTATTTATGGTCATAATATTAGAAATGGGGGCAAGTATTCCCTTCCGCCCCGCTTTTGACCAGGAGATGTCCCAACCTCGGAAATACACGCGCCTCTCTCCCGTCAATCCATCCCAGTTTACAATTGGATCATCGTGAATGATTCAAAGTGAAAGTTTATGTTTGATTGTGCAATGCCTCAGTCAAATGGGACGAGGGACGGAAAAGAGAGTTAGGGAGAGGGCTAGGGAGAGACATCTTCGAGAACTTTTGGGTTTAAATCCTGATACATAAAACGCAGAAACATCAGAGAACAAAATTCGATGGAAAACAGATCATCACCTCAGAAAATATTATCATGTAAAAATTACCAATTTCTGACCGTGTTTCACCAAAAGTAAAACTTTGAATGAACTGACCGCCATGATGTCGATTCGAGCCGAGGTCGCTGCAATCACAACGCAGAATATGAACTACAGTTTCTCTGATTCCGGGTCTGGAACTGGGATGATGTGTGATTGCCTGCAGCAGTTGGTACTGCCTTGTGTGGGCACAGCGATGAAGGAGCCGATGTTCAACTATAATGCTATTGAAGCATACGTTTCAACAATGTTCTGCACTCTCCCAAGTGTTTGGAGCGTTTCATTAATCCTATTCTCCAGTACTCTCGTTCATGGAACCTCCACAGTCTCTGGGGACGCTCAAGTTAAAGATTCGGTTCATTCTGCGTTCCCACATGCCTGTCGCCAAGTCGTGATATTGTGCATTCGTCCTGACATTCCCTCTGCTACCATACTGCTTGTAGTTTACAAGTGTGGC
Organism: Chiloscyllium punctatum; assembly: GCF_047496795.1. Classification (NCBI taxonomy): domain Eukaryota; kingdom Metazoa; phylum Chordata; class Chondrichthyes; order Orectolobiformes; family Hemiscylliidae; genus Chiloscyllium; species Chiloscyllium punctatum. Next base: position 382,528 of record NW_027309964.1, read on the forward strand.
CTGTGGAATGCTGTAACCGTTTAGTAGTTCGTATTCTGCGTTGTGATTGCAGCGAACTCGGCTCGAATCGACATCATGGCGGTCAGAATAAAGAGTTCTTGGCTAATTGTTATATTCTTGGAAGTGAAGATGTGCAGAGCGATCTCGGTGCCCATGTATCTCAAATTCGGAAAGTTACCACCCACGCTGACAGGTTTGTTTGCAAGGAGCACGGTGTGTTAGTTTTTCATGGGAGAGTGATTCAGTTTCAGAGTGAAATTATAACTTTGCAGTTCCAGAAGTTAACTGGTGTGGCCGCACTCGTAGACCTGCGTGCATTTCTGGTCGGCACATTATACGATGGATGTGAAAGCATTGGAAAGGGTGCAGAGGACATTTTCTAGGATGTTGCCTTCTATGGAGAGATGGTCTTACGAGGAACGGTTGAGGGACTTGAGGCGGTTTTTGATAGCGACAAGAAGTTTGAGGGGTGAATTTAGAGAGGCATAGAAGATGGTCAGAGGTTGCCATAAGGTGGACAGTGAAGGCATTTTTCTTCAAATGGTAATTTTGGCACAAGGGCACATCGATGTAAATTGGGGGTGATAGATACTGAGGTAGGTTCCTTTATCACTGAGTAGTAAGGGTGCTGAACACCTTGCCTTCAACACTCGTCGACTCAACAACTTTCAGGGCAATGAAATGGTCATTGTATAAACTTGCGGATTTTGATGGTAAAATACTAGTCAGATTGGTATCACAGGTCGGTGCAACGTTAGGGCGAAAATGAACTTTATTGTGGTGTAATATTTGGTGTTTGAACTGTTCTTCAGCTTGAAGTTGCAATCATCTCTGGTCACTGGCAGTAAAACCAACACCTGGCGAGAACCGAATGTGCAACTTTGGCATCTTACGCACTTCCAGTCTGTCGTGCAATTACATCAAACTGACGAATTGCACCACTGGAGCTGCCGTGTACTGATGACCAATGGCTACTGATCTTACCACTGGGCCCCTCAAACCAATTACTCCTTTTTTGCTGAAGATCTGAAATGAAACACAGCGCAGAGGAGGTTATACTGATGATGGATCATCGATTATGGAGCATCAGGTTCAGGAAAATGAATAGTAAAATGTGGTGAAAATAGGCAGAATTGAATTCTGTGTTCGTTTACCGTGGCTTCCTGCGTTGATCACAGGCAATGTTATGTCGCTACTGTGCTGGGATTTTCCTTCTATCGGTATCAATTCGTCAGAGAATTCGATTTACTGGTACTTCACCAGCATCCTTTGGAATGTTCATACGGCACAATGAACCACACTGTACACAACATCAACAATCTTCTGCATTACTACATCCACGGGCACGTGGCATGGTTTTTTATAAATAGTGAAAAATTAATCATGTTATGCAAGGGCAAATTGAATTTTAGTTTAATTAGTAAAGTCGCAAGAATCCAGAGTAAGTTTCAAAATGTCAGAAAGTCACGTTCATTACCTTGGCCAGAATCCTAGCCCAGCAAGAGGGAAATCTGTCCCTCAATCCCCAGCGTCCATGTAATCGCTTGCTCCATGTGTCCACTTGGAAACCTATATGAAGGAATGTTCAGCCTGACAGAGAACTTGTGAGAATCCTACACTGTCTGACCTAAAGCTGAAACAAGGGCTATCTATTCCAGCTTGGAGGGTAGTGAAGTGGAGGTGAGACAGAAAATAATAATTGGTGTAGATTCACATTGTTCTCATTGTGATTGTGTAAAAACCTGGGCCAGAAAAGACTCAAGCAGAAAGGAGCAGAAGTAGGCCATTCTTAACACCGCTCCTGCCCAGTCACGCCATTCTGTAACATCATAGCTCACACAGCACTTTTATGTCTTTTTCCAGCGTATCCATATCATCGTGTTGCCAAGTGGCTAACACATATTTATCGATCTCTACAATAAATAGATAGTGAAGTTATTCATCGCTGTGAGGAAAATGTTGCATTTCGAGACAGTTGTGTTTTTGCATGAATGTTATAGGTTTTGCAGATGAGCAGTCGAGTCTGGTCTGAACACCTTTCAAACCATAAATTAAAACTCGACTCTGAGATTTGCATCCACAACTTTTGAATGGTAGTCTTAAGAAAGGCGTAGAAATTCAACGCGCTTTCCATTGCACCACAGAGTCGCGGCCTCACCCAGTTTTCACGACAAAAGTTTGCCTTAGAACGATTTCGTTCGGGACACCCATCTCACGTCTGTCTGACCTCGTCACACTTTCCAGTATCTGGTCCTTATCCACGTCTGCTCTGGATCTTTAAGTGTTCGGCTACATACCGCTGAAATGTCCTCATAACACTTAGCATTACCACATGATCAAATAAGAAATTCCAGATGAACAACACTCTATGGGTGAAAGCGTTCTTCCTAAATCTCCTCTAAACCGCTTTTCTCCTGCTTTTCATCTATATCACTGTTTATTATTCCTTCCCGAAAAGCCTTATTCCTGTCATACATATCTATCCTATTCATAATATGTGCATGTTAATCAGTTTCTCACTCAGCCTTCTCTGTGCTTCGTTACACAGCCCCAGCTTAGCTCATCGACCTTCACAATGGGAATGGTCCAGCCCTTGGCATTATTTTCATCTCCTGTGAACTTCTCCTCCTGGAATCAGACGGTTCCTGCAGTCTTGCGATTACAACGGAAAATGAAATGCTCTTTGAAGAAATGCGAAAATGTCTGAACAAAATCAGCAGCTCTTGTCCATCTATGATAAGAAAGGACAGTGAACGCTTCGATTCCAATGATTCGTGTTCGGAACTGATGGGATGCATGGGTGGGTGAAAAATGTGGAAGAGGGCGGACAGGATCCAAAATGATTGAACTCGATGTTGGGTCCTGAAATCTGCATGTTCTTTCAGTAGAAAATGAGTTGCCCGAACTTCCAGCTTGCGCTGTGCCTTGAAGAAGAACTGCAGCAGACCACAGACTGGTGTGATGGCTTGGGTACACAATGCAATCTTAAAGTGGCAGGACACTGGAAGACTGGGGTAATTTTTGTTGATTCTGGACAGAACTTAAGTGATCTCAGCTTTGTCACCGACTCTGTTTTCCTCTCTCCATTGTAGAGAGATCACATTCTCAGGAGGAACGACAGTTTTCTGGATTGAATGAAGTGCAGACAAATCACTGGAAGATGTGTCTGGAAGTTTCCACAGTGAGGAGAGACATCGGAAAACAGCAGGAAAAATATCTTACAACATAGACCGTTACAGTGGAGTACAGGCACTTCGGCCCTCGATGTTGCACCGACCTGTGAAAATAATGTGATGTCCATTGCAATGGAAAATTAACATTTCTTTTGAAACCAATAAAAGCACAGGGAAACAAAAAAAGTAAGGGCTTGACTTTGCAGAGGGCAAGTGTTGCAGACAGAAAGAAAATCTATGTATATTTAAACCGAACTAATAGCAAACTTACAAGGCCAGCAAACTACCATATCAACAGCCAAGGAATTAGAAAAAAACAACTCCATATCTGGAAAGGAGCTCGAATGTTTCAGGCCACTGACCTTGAAGTGTTGATAAGAAGAAGCGAATTGTATTTTAAAGGGAATATGTAAAAGCTATCAGGCGCCCATTACATGAAGCGTCTTGCCAATGTATTACCTGGGACACGGAAAACCTGAATTTGATGGAACTCCACGAGCTACATGCTGAAAACTTTCTGGCCCAAGAGAAGGAAAAACGGAAATTAAAGATGGAAAAGCAAACACTTAAAGCTCAGCTTACTATGATGCAGATGGTCGGCCAGCCGCTGGAAGGAGGTGCTGCGTGAAAAGAAGGGCTGGCAGAGGTAAATCTGGCAGGTGCTTTGTTTGCAGAGCATTGGAACACTGAGTGAGGCAGCGCACGCCCAGACAGCCTCAATCGGCCCTGGAGGCTGGGCAGCAGGGTGACAAATGGAGGAAGGCTGAGGTGGAGGTAGGCAGGCCCAAAGTTACAGGTAAGCCTCTTTGCTTTAGGCTTGGCAACGAATACTTCCTTATGCTCATCTCTATAACTAACCTTATGGGCACTGAAACATGTCCCACCTCTATACTGAGCACTGAGTTTGCGAAACGTGAACTATATTTTCAGTACAACGATGATGCATATAAGTCAATGCTTACAGCTATGTTATATGTGGAAGGTGCAACTCTTACTTTTTTGGAAGATACAAGGGCAACATATTCACTTCATAAATCAAGGCAGTTCAGAGAGTCGACGAAATAAAGATGAACAGAAGCTTCCTGAATTAATGGACGCATCAGGACTCGTGACACGAGAGAGATTTACCGCACCCCTATTGTGCAAAACCAGTAATGGGGAAACATTCCAATTCTCATTTCTGTTATCGGAATTCTGTACTTTAAATCTGATGTCTCGGGATCTCATAGTGAGACTGGGGTCCGATTTGCGCAGTACCCCGACGGGCTTGCAGGTAATACAAAAAAAAGATTTAACAATGCATGCTGGAAAATACGAATCACAACCCCTGATGCATGTCAGAGAGCGATAGGTTCCGTGAGCGATTCACTCACCCAGGAAGTAAGTAGCCATGTTAATCCCCTTAACACCGATTTTCTTGCTGGAGATATGCTGCACTGCACAGCAAACATACGCCGCGATGGTCCTGACAAATCATAAGAGAAGGATTGGTTCAGGAGATTGGTTAAACAAGATCAGTTGTTATTGTGCGAATTTTATTGGAATGATCACAGATGTGCTGTTACTTTAAACTTTTTTAAGTATCTGTGACGGTAAATAGACCCTTTTTTTGATGTGGAAGACTCTTCTCCTCACGGGTCATTGGCAAAGGCATCCAGCGACAGGTGTCAGAATTTGGGACCATGGGTACGACAGGCACAAAAAACGAAAGATTGTATCTTCAGGGTCGGTGTGGGTATCTGCTTCAATGCAGTTATAAGGACGTATCGGAAGAAACTAAATTGGCTAACTCAGGCAGACAGGGCAGTCCAGGTAATCCCCGGCAGGAGTGTCGTCTGGCGTTTACCTATGGTAGATGTCTCGGACCCAAGATTAAGAAGGGTCCCAACTGATTTCAGGACAAAAGGCAAACACGATGTGGGGCTCATACGAATCCTTAAGAATAACCCTGAAGTCTGAGTATCGTCCTTGCAAAGCAAAAGAGCCGTTAAAACCCGAGGCTGTACAAGGAATTACTCCTGTCTTTGAATCTCTATTATAGGCTGGAGTGATAATCCCCCATGAATAATCCCCTTTTATTCGTTCATAAAGGCAAACATTCCAGGTGAATCGGGGGAATGGAGGTTTGTTCATGATCTGCAGGTTATCAATACGCTGTTGTTTTGCACACCCCAAATGTTCCCAACCCCTATATTATATTGGCTCAAATTCCACCGGATGTAAATGGCTCTCTATTGTGGATTTCGCAAATGCCTTGTTTTGTGTACTGTTACACGCCGACAGTCAATTCTAGTTCACCTTTCCATTCAAAGGCAAATAGTAAACTTTCACGTGACATTTTCAAGATTACTGAGTCCTCACCATAAGTAACGAGGTTCTACACAGGAGTATGGAGACTCTTGTTTTAACCGGGAGGGGGGGGGGGGGGGGGTCAGCGTTTCTGCAGTATGTAAACGAATGCTTAATCACAGCATCAACAGAGAAACAATGTGAGAAAGGAAGGCTTGCGATGCTCTGCCATCTAGTCTCGCTGAACTACAACTTGTGGAACAACAGTTGAAGTTCTTAAGTCACTTAATATCTGAACAAGGAAAGGCCATTGGTCAAGACAGAGTTCAAGCAAACCAGCAAAATTCAAAGCCTCACATGAAGAAACAATTGTTATCCTTTTTGGTCATGCAATCCTACTTAGAATGTTTAACCCGCATTACACAAACCTTTCGGCGCCTAAAAGTGACATAGTTCATGGTTCAGGTTTGCAGAGCTAGAGTCCGTTGCAGTGACCCCTGAGGCCTAGAGTGCCTTTGTTGAATTGAAATGGCACTCCAAACTACACCAACACTGGGATTCCAAATCCAAACAAGCCTTTTGTACAAACAGTGGATGAGAAGCGTGCCTGCATGACATTTGTGCTGATGCAGAATTATGTGTGGAAAATTGAGGCCAGTAGCTTATTTTTCACCTCAACTTAGATCCCGTAACGGCAGGATTGCATAAATACCTCCGTGTCCTGCCTGCATTTGAAATGGCTGTTGTAGATTCCAGGGATATAGTCGGCTTTGTTGAATTAAACCGACTGGTCCCACATGCAGTATCCTTACTGCTTTCTGAGCAAAACACAGCACACATGTCGGCTGCACGTTGGCTCACATAAAATGCTATGCTATTGGAGAAGCCTAACATGACAATAAAGCGATGGAACGTCCTTCATGCTGCTTGTCTTGTCCCCACAGAAGGAGACGGAGACCCACATGATTGTGTCGCTGTAATTAATGACATTTGAAGCCCGAGACCAGACGTGTAGGATTCACCAATTTAGAATCTGGATACGGCGTTTTATTGTGGATAGGTCAGCATTCAGAAGCAAAGAGATAGGCCAGTGTCTGGTATGTTGTAGCAACTACCCACGAGGTATTCAAAGCGGGATCACTTCCTTCTAATCTGTCAGCCCAAGCAGCAGAGCTGATTGCCTTGATTGAGGCATGTAAATTGGCCGAAAGAAGAACAGTGAATATTTACATCGACAGCCGATATGCATTCGGGGTTGTACATAATTTTGGATCCCTGTGGAAAAACAAGGGCTTCTTGACCTCCACTGGAAAGCCAATTACATACCCTGGCCTGATCTCTGACCTCCTGAAAGCAGTCCGATTGCTTAAATCAATCACTGTATGTACATGTGAAGCCACAGGAAAAATTATGATTCAATTTGTCAAGGCAATGAATATGTAGACTGAGCGGCAAGGAAGGCAGCCAATCAGCCGCCAAGTGATGGGTTTGACATGTGTATGTCAAATATTTGTAATCCAAAGCAGACTTAGAGGGGTTACAGTCTCAGGCCACATCGAAGGAGAAGCTCTCGCCCCCACTCTCTCACACCCACTCTTTCACTCTCTCACTCTCTCTCTCCCACTCTCTCACTCTCGCCAACTCTCTCTCTTTCACCCCCTCTCACTCTCGCCCACACTCTCTCTCGCCCATTGTCTCTCTTGGCAACTCTCTCTCGCCCACTCTCTCACTCTCTCCCACTCTCTCTCTCGCCCACTCTCTCACTCTCACCCACTCTCTCTCGCCCACTCTCTCTCTCGCCAACACTCTCTCTCGCCCACTCTCTCTCGCCTGCGCTCTCTCTCGTCCACTCTCTCTCGCCCACTCTCTCACTCTTTCCAAATCTCTCTCTCGCCCGCTCTCTCACTCTCTCCCACTCTCTTTCTCGCCCACTCTCACTCTCGCCCAATCTCTCTCTCACCAATTCTCTCTCTCGCCCACTCTCTCACTCTCGCCCACTCTCTCTCTCGCCCATTATGTTCCTCTACCCGCCTCTCACTCTCTCGCCCACTCTCTCTCTCGCCCATTCTCACACTCTCGCCCAACCTCTCTCTCGCCCACTCTCTCACTCTCACCCACTCTCTCTCGCCCACTCTCTCACTCGCCAACACTCTCTCTCGCCCACTCTCTCTCTCGCCTGTGCTCTCTCTCGCCCACTCTCTCTTGCCCACTCGCTCACTCTCTCCCACTCTCTCTCTCGCCCACTCTCTCACTCTCTCCCACTCTCTCTCTCGCCCACTCTCTTACTCTCGCCCAGTCACTCTCTCTCGCCCACTCATCTCGCTCCCACTCTCTCTCGCCCACTCTCTCTCTTGGCCATTCTCACGCTCTGCGCCCACTCTCTCACTCTCTCCCACTCTCTCTCTCGCCCACTCTCTCTCTCGCCCACTCTCTCTCTCGCCCATTCTCACACACTCGCCCAATCTCTCTCTCGCCCACTCTCTCACTCTCACCCACTCTCTCTCGCCCACTCTCTCACTCGCCAACACTCTCTCTCGCCCACTATCTCTCTCGCCCACTCTCTCTCTCGCCCACTCTCTCTTGCCCACTCGCTCACTCTCTCCCACTCTCTCTCTCGCCCACTCTCTCACTCTCTCCCACTCTCTCTCTCGCCCACTCTCTTACTCTCGCCCAGTCACTCTCTCTCGCCCACTCATCTCGCTCCCACTCTCTCTCGCCCACTCTCTCTCTCGCCCATTCTCACACTCTCGCCCAATCTCTCTCTCGCCCACTCTCTCACTCTCACCCACTCTCTCTCGCCCACTCTCTCTCTCGCCAACACTCTCTCTCGCCCACTCTCTCTCGCTTGCCCTCTCTCTCGTCCACTCTCTCTCGCCCACTCTCTCACTCTTTCCCAATCTCTCTCTCGCCCGCTCTCTCACTCTCTCCCACTCTCTTTCTCGCCCACTCTCACTCTCGCCCAATCTCTCTCTCACCAATTCTCTCTCTCGCCCACTCTCTCACTCTCGCCCAATCTCTCTCTCGCCCATTATGTTCCTCTACCCGCCTCTCACTCTCACCCACACACTCTCTCTCGCCCACTCACTCTCTCTCTCACACACTCTCTCTCTCACCCACTCTCTCTCGCCCACTCTTTCTCTCTCTCGCCCACTCTCTCTAATCCACTCTTTCTCTCTCTCGCCCTCTCTGTCACTCCCACTCTTTCATCCTCTCACTCTCTCTCTCTCCAACTCTTTCGCTCGCCCACTCTCTCTCTCGCCCACTCTCTCTCTTTCATCCAGTCTCACTCTCGCCCAAACTCTCTCACGCCCATTCTCTCACTCTCAACCTCTCTCTCTCTCGCCCACTCTCTCACTCTCGCCCACACACTCTCTCGCCCACACTCACTCTCGCCCACTCTCTCACTCTCTCCCACTCTGTCTCTCGCCCACTCTCTCTCTCTCCCATTCTCACACTCTCGTCCAATCTCTCTCGCTCACTCACTCACTCTCACCCACTCTCTCTCGCCCACTCTCTCTCTCGCCAACACTCTCTCTCGCCCACTCTCTCTCTCTCTCCACTCTCTCACTCTCTCCTACTCTCTCTCACCCAGTTTCTCTCGCCCACTCTATCTCTCACCCAGTCTCTCTCTCACCCACACACTCGCCATCCCACTCTCACTCTCGCCCACTCTCTCACTCTCTCCGACTCTGTCTCTCGCCCACTCTCTCTCTCGCCCAGTCTCACTCTCACCCCTCACTCTCGCCCACAGTCTCTCACGCCCACACTCTCTCGCCCATTCTCTCACTCCATCCCACTCTCTCTCTCCCACTCTCTCGCTCTCTCCCACTCTCTCTCTCGCCCACTCTCTCACCCTCGCCCGGTCTCACTCTCACCCACTCTCTCTCACCCACACTCTCTCGCCCACACTCTCTCGACCACACTCTCTCTCGCCCAATCTCTCTTGCCCACTCTCGCACTCTCTCCCACACTCTCTCTCGCCCACTCTATCTCTCGCCCACTCTTCACCCACTCTTTCACTCTCACCCAGTCACACTCTCGCCCACTCTCTCTCGCCCACACACTCTCTCGCCCACTCTCACTCTTGCCCACTCTCTCACTCTCTCCCACTATCTCGCCCACTCTCTCTGTCGCCCATTCTCACACTCTCGCCTACTCTCTCTCGCCCACTCTCTCACTCTCACCCACTCTCTCCCTCGCCCACTCTCTCTCTCGCCAACACTCTCTCTCGCCCACTTTCTCTCTCGTCCATTCTCTCTCTCTAGCCCACACTCTCTCTCGCCCACTCTCTCTCTCGCCCACTCTCTCATTCTCGCCCACTCTCTCTCTCTCTTGCCCACTCTCTCTCGCCCACTCTCTCTCGACCACTCTCTCACTCTCGCCTAGTCTCACTCTCACCCACTCTCTGTCTCGCCCAAACTCTCCCTTGCCCAGTCTCCCTCGCCCACTCTCTCTCACGCTCTCTCTCTCTGTCACGACCACTCTCTCAATCTCGCCCACACTCTCTCTCGCCCACTCTCTGTCTCGACCACTCTCTCACTCTCGCCCACTCACTCTCTGGCCCACTCTCTCATTCTCGCCCACTCGCTCTCTGGCCAACACTCTCTATCACCCACACTCTCTCGCACACTCTCTCACTCTCTCCTACTCTCTCTCTCTCCCACTCTCTCTCTCACCCACACTCTCTCTCGCCCTCTCTCTCTCTCGCTCACTCTCTGTCTCGCCCACTCGCTCACTCTCTCCATCACTCTCTCTCGCCCACTCTCTCTCGCCCACTCTCTCACTCTCTCCCACTCTCTCGCTCGCCCACTCTCTCACTCTCGCCCAGTCACACTCTCGCCCACTCTCTCTCACCCACTCTCTCTTTGGCCCAGTCTCACTCTCGCCCACTCTCTGTCTCGACCACTCTCTCACCCTCTCCAACTCTCTCTCTCGCCCACTCTCTCTCTCGCCCACTCTCTCATTCTCGCCCACTCACTCTCTGGCCAACACTCTCTATCACCCACACTCTCTCGCACACTCTCTCACTCTCTCCTACTCTCTCTCTCTCCCACTCTCTCTCTCACCCACACTCTCTCTCGCGCACTCTCACTCTCTCCCACTCTCTCTCGCCCACTCTCTCACTCTCGCCCACTCTCTCTCTGGCCAACACTCTCTCTCACCCACACTCTCTCCCACACTCTCTCACTCTCTCCTACTCTCTCTCTCGCCCACTCTCTCTCTCTCCCCCAGTCTCTTACTCTCTCCCACTCTCTCTTTCAACCACACTCTCTCTCGCCCATTCTCATTCTCTCCCATTCTCTCTCGCCCTCTCTCTCTATCGCCCACTCTCTCTCTCGCCGACTCTCTCTCTCTCGCCCAGTCTCACTCTCACCCACTCACTCTCGCCCTCACTCTCTCACGCCCACTCTCTCTCTCGCACACTCTCTCACTCTCTCCCACTCTCTCTCTCACCCACTCTCTCACTCTCGCCCAGTCACACTCTCGCCCACTCTCTCTCACCCACTCTCTCTTTGGCCCAGTCTCACTCTCACCCACTCTCGCTCTCGCCCACTCTCTCTAATGCTCGCGCTCTCTCTCGCCGACTCTCTCACTCTCGCCCACTCTCTCTCTCGACCAATCTCTCACTCTCGCCCAGTCTCACTCTCACCCACTCTCTGTCTCGCCCACACTCTCTCTCACTCACTCTCTGTATCGACCACTCTCTCACTCTCGCCCAGTCTCACTCTCACCCACTCTCTCTCTCGCCCACTCTCTCTCTCACTCACTCTCTGTATCGACCACTCTCTCACTCTCGCCCAGTCGCACTCTCGCCCACTCTCGTTCTCGCCCACACTTTGTCTCGACCTCTCTCTCACTCTGTCTCGCCCACTCACTCTCTAGCCCACTCTCACTCTCTCCCACTCTCTCACTCTCTCCCACTCTCTCTCTCCCCCACTCTCTCATTCTCGCCCTCTCTCTCTCTGGCCAACACTCTCTGTTACCCACACTCTCTCACTCTCTCCTACTCTCTCTCTCGCCCACACTCTCTCTCTCGCCCATTCTCTCTCTCGGCCACACTCTCTCTCGCCCACTCTCACGTTCTCCCACTCTCTCTCGCACACTCTCTCTCTCGCCCACGCTCTCTCTCTCGCCCATTCTCTCACTCTCTCCCACTCTCTCTCTCGCCCACTCTCTCACTCTCTCCCACGCTCTCTCTCGCCCACACTCTCTCTCGCCCACTCTCACTCTCTCCCACTCTCTCTCGCTCACTCTCTCTCTCGCCCACGCTCTCTCTCTCGCCCATTCTCTCACTCTCTCCCACTCTCTCTCTAGCCAACTCTCTCTCGCCCACTTTCTCACTCTCTCTCACACTCACTCTCACCCACTCTGTCTCTCGCCCACTCTCTTTATTGCCTGCGCTCTCTCTCGCCCACTCTCTCACTCTCACCCACTCTCTCTCTCTCGCCCACTCTCTCACTCTCGCCCAGTCTCACTCCCACCCACTCTCTGTCTCACCCACACTCTCCCTTGCCCACTCTCTCTCGCCCACTCTCTCTCTTTCGCCCACTCTCTCTCGACCACTCTCTCACTCTCGCGCAGTCTCACTCTCACCCACTCTCTGTCTCACCCACACTCTCCCTTGCCCACTCTCGCTCGCCCTCTCTCTCTCTCTCGCTCACTCTCTGTCTCGACCACTCTCTCACTCTCTCCATCACTCTCTCTCGCCCACTCTCTCTCGCCCACTCTCACACTCTCTCCCACTCTCTCTCTCGCCCACTCTCTCTCGCCCACTTTCTCACTCTCTCTCACTCTCACTCTCACCCACTCTGTCTCTCGCCCACTCTCTCTATTGCCTGCGCTCTCTCTCGCCCACTCTCTCACTCTCGCCCACTCTCTCTCTCTCGCCCAATCTCTCACTCTCGCCCAGTCTCACTCCCACACACTGTCTGTCTCACCCCCACTCTCCCTTGCCCACTCTCTCTCGCCCACTCTCTCTCTTTCGCCCACTCTCTCTCGACCACTCTCTCACTCTCGCGCAGTCTCACTCTCACCCACTCTCTGTCTCACCCACACTCTCCCTTGCCCACTCTCTCTCGCCCTCTCTCTCTCTCGCTCACTCTCCGTCTCGCCCACTCTCTCACTCTCTCCATCACTCTCTCTCGCCCACTCTCTCTCGCCCACTCTCTCACTCTCTCCCACTCTCTCTCTCGCCCACTCTCTCACTCTCGCCCAGTCACACTCTCGCCCACTCTCTCTCACCCACTCTCTCTTTGGCCCAGTCTCACTCTCACCCACTCTCTCTCTCGCCCACTCTCTCTATTGCCCGCGCTCTCTCTCGCCCAATCTCTCAATCTCGCCCACTCTCTCTCTCTCTTGCCCACTCTCTCTCGCCCACTCTCTCTCGACCACTCTCTCACTCTCGCCTAGTCTCACTCTCACCCACTCTCTGTCTCGCCCAAACTCTCCCTTGCCCAGTCTCCCTCGCCCACTCTCTCTCACGCTCTCTCTCTCTGTCACGACCACTCTCTCAATCTCGCCCACCCTCTCTCTCGCCCACTCTCTGTCTCGACCACTCTCTCACTCTCGCCCACTCACTCTCTGGCCCACTCTCTCATTCTCGCCCACTCTCTCTCTGGCCAACACTCTATATCACCCACACTCCCTCGCACACTCTCTCACTCTCTCCTACTCTCTCTCGCCCACTCTCTCTCTCGGCCACTCTCTCTCTTTCGCCCAGTCTGACTCTCACCCCTCACTCTCGCCCACACTCTCTCACGCCCACTCTCTCTCTCGCCCATTCTCTCACTCGCTCCCAGTCTCTCTCTCGCCCACTCTCTCATTCTCGCCCACTCTCTCTCTGGCCAACACTCTCTATCACCCAAACTCTCTCGCACACTCTCTCAGTCTCTCCTACTCTCTCTCTCTCCCACTCTCTCTCTCACCCACACTCTCTCTCGCCCACTCTCACTCTCTCCCACTCTCTCTCGCCCACTCTCTCTCTCGCCCACTCTCTCTCCCTCGCCCAGTCCCACTCTCACCCCTCATTCCCTCCCACACTCTCTCACGCCCACTCTCTCTCTCGCCCATTCTCTCACTCTCTCCCACTCTCTCTCTCCAGCCCACTCTCTCTCTCCCACTCTCTCACTCTCTCCCACTCTCTCTCTCGCCCACTCTCTCACTCTCTCCCACTGTCTCTCTCTCACCCCCTCTCTCACTCTCGCCCATTCACACTCTCGCCTGCGCTCTCTATCGCCCACTCTCTCACTCTCGCCCACTCACTCTCGCCCACTCTCCCTCTCGCCCAATCTCTCTCTCGCCCACTCCCTCTCTCGCCCAGTCTCACTCTCACCCACTCAAACTCGCCCATATTCTCTCACGCCTACTATCTCTTCTCGCCCATTCTCTCACTCTCCCCACTCTCTCTCTCTAGCCCACTCTCTCTCTCCCACTCTCTCACTCTCTACCACTCTCTCTCTCGCCCACTCTCTCTCGCCCAATCTCTCAATCTCGCCCACTCTCTCTTTTTCACTCTACCACTCTCTCTCTCGCCCACTCTCTCTCGACCACTCTCTCACTCTCGCCCAGTCTCACTCTCACCCACTCTCTGTCTCACCCACACTCTCCCTTGCCCACTCTCTCTCGCCCACTCTCTCTCTCGCTCACTCGCTGTGTCGACCACTCTCTCACTCCTGCCAAGTCTCAATCTCGCCCACTCTGTCTCGCCCACACTCTGTCTCGACCACTCTCTCTCTCTCTCTCTCTCTCTCCCACTCTCTCTCTCGCCCACTCTCTCACCCTCTCCCAATCTCTCTCTCGCCCACTCTCTCTCTCACCCACTCTCTCATTCTCGCCCACTCTCTCTCTGGCCAACACTATCTATCACCCACACTCTCTCGCACACTCTCTCACTTTCTCCTACTCTCTCTCTCTCCCACTCTCTCTCTCACCTACACTCTCTCTCCCAGTCACACTCTCGCCCAATCTCCCTCGCCCACTGTCTCTCTCGCCCACTCTCTCTCTCTCGCCCAGTCTCACTCTCACCGCTCACTCTCGCCCACACTCTCTCATGCCCACTCTCTCTCTCGCCTCTTCTCTCACTCTCTCCCACCCTCTCTCTCTAGCACACTCTCTCTCTCCCACTCTCTCACTCTCTCCCACTCCGTCTGTCGCCCCCTCTCTCTCTCGCCCACTCTCTCATTCTCGCCGACTCTCTCTCTGGCCAACACTCTATCACCCACACTCTCTCGCACACTCTCTCACTCTCTCCTACTCTCTCTCTCTCTCCCACTCTCTCTCTCACCCACTCTCTCTCGCCCATTCTCTCACTCTCTCCTACTCTCTCTCTCTAGCCCAGTCTCTCTCTCTGCCACTCTCTCCCACTCTCTCTCTCGCCCACTCTCTCACTCTCTCCATCACTTTCTCTCGCCCACTCTCTCTCGCCCACTCTCTCACTCTCTCCCACTCTCTCTCTCGCCCACTCTCTCACTCTCGCCCAGTCACACTCTCGCCCAATCTCTCTCACCCACTCTCTCTTTGGCCCAGTCTCACTCTCACCTACTCTCTCTCTCGCCCACTCTCTCTATTGCCCGCGCTCTCTCTCGCCCAATCTCTCAATCTCGCCCACTCTCTCTCTCTCTTGCCCACTCTCTCTCGCCCACTCTCTCTCGACCACTCTCTCACTCCCACCTAGTCTCACTCTCACCCACTCTCTGTCTCGCCCAAACTCTCCCTTGCCCAGTCTCCCTCGCCCACTCTCTCTCACGCTCTCTCTCTCTGTCACGACCACTCTCTCAATCTCGCCCACCCTCTCTCTCGCCCACTCTCTCATTCTCGCCCACTCTCTCTCTGGCCAACACTCTATATCACCCACACTCCCTCGCACACTCTCTCACTCTCTCCTACTCTCTCTCGCCCACTCTCTCTCTCGGCCACTCTCTCTCTTTCGCCCAGTCTGACTCTCACCCCTCACTCTCGCCCACACTCTCTCACGCCCACTCTCTCTCTCGCCCATTCTCTCACTCGCTCCCAGTCTCTCTCTCGCCCACTCTCTCATTCTCGCCCACTCTCTCTCTGGCCAACACTCTCTATCACCCACACTCTCTCGCACACTCTCTCAGTCTCTCCTACTCTCTCTCTCTCCCACTCTCTCTCTCACCCACACTCTCTCTCGCCCACTCTCACTCTCTCCCACTCTCTCTCGCCCACTCTCTCTCTCGCCCACTCTCTCTCCCTCGCCCAGTCCCACTCTCACCCCTCATTCCCTCCCACACTCTCTCACGCCCACTCTCTCTCTCGCCCATTCTCTCACTCTCTCCCACTCTCTCTCTCCAGCCCACTCTCTCTCTCCCACTCTCTCACTCTCTCCCACTCTCTCTCTCGCCCACTCTCTCACTCTCTCCCACTGTCTCTCTCTCACCCCCTCTCTCACTCTCGCCCATTCACACTCTCGCCTGAGCTCTCTATCGCCCACTCTCTCACTCTCGCCCACTCTCTTTCGCCCACTCTCCCTCTCGCCCAATCTCTCTCTCGCCCACTCCCTCTCTCGCCCAGTCTCACTCTCACCCACTCAAACTCGCCCATATTCTCTCACGTCCACTATCTCTTCTCGCCCATTCTCTCACTCTCCCCACTCTCTCTCTCTAGCCCACTCTCTCTCTCCCACTCTCTCACTTTCTACCACTCTCTCTCTCGCCCACTCTCTATCACCCACTCTCTCACTCTCGCCCACTCTCTCTTTTTCACTCTCTACCACTCTCTCTCTCGCCCACTCTCTCTCGACCACTCTCTCACTCTCGCCCAGTCTCACTCTCACCCACTCTCTGTCTCACCCACACTCTCCCTTGCCCACTCTCTCTCGCCCACTCTCTCTCTCGCTCACTCGCTGTGTCGACCACTCTCTCACTCTTGCCAAGTCTCAACATCGCCCACTCTGTCTCGCCCACACTCTGTCTCGACCACTCTCTCTCTCTCTCTCTCTCTCCCACTCTCTCTCTCGCCCACTCTCTCACCCTCTCCCAATCTCTCTCTCGCCCACTCTCTCTCTCACCCACTCTCTCATTCTCGCCCACTCTCTCTCTGGCCAACACTATCTATCACCCACACTCTCTCGCACACTCTCTCACTCTCTCCTCCTCTCTCTCTCTCCCACTCTCTCTCTCAACTACACTCTCTCTCCCAGTCACACTCTCGCCCAATCTCCCTCGCCCACTGTCTCTCTCGCCCACTCTCTCTCTCTCGCCCAGTCTCACTCTCACCGCTCATTCTCGCCCACACTCTCTCATGCCCACTCTCTCTCTCGCCTCTTCTCTCACTCTCTCCCACTCTCTCTCTCTCGCACACTCTCTCTCTCCCACTCTCTCACTCTCTCCCACTCCGTCTGTCGCCCCCTCTCTCTCTCGCCCACTCTCTCATTCTCGCCGACTCTCTCTCTGGCCAACACTCTATCACCCACACTCTCTCGCACACTCTCTCACTCTCTCCTACTCTCTCTCTCTCCCACTCTCTCTCTCACCCACTCTCTCTCGCCCACTCTCTCTCTCTCGCTCAGTCTCACTCTCACCCCTCACTCTCGCCCACACTCTCTCACGCCCACTCTCTCTCTCGCCCATTCTCTCACTCTCTCCCACTCTCTCTCTCTAGCCCACTCTCTCTCTCTGCCACTCTCTCCCACTCTCTCTCTCGCCCACTCTCTCACTCTCTCCATCACTCTCTCTCGCCCACTCTCTCTCGCCCACTCTCTCACTCTCTCCCACTATCTCTCTCGCCCACTCTCTCACTCTCGCCCAGTCACACTCTCGCCCACTCTCTCTCACCCACTCTCTCTTTGGCCCAGTCTCACTCTCAGCTACTCTCTCTCTCTCGCCCACTCTCTCTATTGCCCGCGCTCTCTCTCGCCCAATCTCTCAATCTCGCCCACTCTCTCTCTCTCTTGCCCACTCTCTCTCGCCCACTCTCTCTCGACCACTCTCTCACTCTCGCCTAGTCTCACTCTCACCCACTCTCTGTCTCGCCCAAACTCTCCCTTGCCCAGTCTCCCTCGCCCACTCTCTCTCACGCTCTCTCTCTCTGTCACGACCACTCTCTCAATCTCGCCCACCCTCTCTCTCGCCCACTCTCTGTCTCGACCACTCTCTCACTCTCGCCCACTCACTCTCTGGCCCACTCTCTCATTCTCGCCCACTCTCTCTCTGGCCAACACTCTATATCACCCACACTCCCTCGCACACTCTCTCACTCTCTCCTACTCTCTCTCGCCCACTCTCTCTCTCGGCCACTCTCTCTCTTTCGCCCAGTCTGACTCTCACCCCTCACTCTCGCCCACACTCTCTCACGCCCACTCTCTCTCTCGCCCATTCTCTCACTCGCTCCCAGTCTCTCTCTCGCCCACTCTCTCATTCTCGCCCACTCTCTCTCTCGGCCACTCTCTCACTTTCGCCCAGTCTGACTCTCACCCCTCACTCTCGCCCACACTCTCTCACGCCCACTCTCTCTCTCGCCCATTCTCTCACTCGCTCCCAGTCTCTCTCTCGCCCACTCTCTCTCTCACCCACTCTCTCATTCTCGCCCACTCTCTCTCTGGCCAACACTATCTATCACCCACACTCTCTCGCACACTCTCTCACTCTCTCCTACTCTCTCTCTCGCCCACTCTCTCACTCTCTCCCACTGTCTCTCTCTCACCCCCTCTCTCACTCTCGCCCATTCACACTCTCGCCTGCGCTCTCTCTCGCCCACTCTCTCACTCTCGCCCACTCTCTCTCGCCCACTCTCTCTCTCGCCCAATCTCTCTCTCGCCCACTCTCTCACTCTCGCCCAGTCTCACTCTCGCCCACTCTCTGTCTCGCCCACACTCTCCCTTGCCTACTCTCTCCCGCCCACTCTCTCTCTCTCCCCCACTCTCTGTCTCGACCACTCTCTCACTCTCGCCCAGTCTCACTCTCGCTCACAGTCTCACTCTCGCCCAGTCTCACTCTCGCCCACTCTCTCACTCTTGCCCACTTTCTGTCGCCCACTCTCTCACTCTCGCCCAGTCTCACTCTCACCCACTCTCTGTCTCGCCCACACTCTCTCGCCCACACTCTCTCTCGCTCACTCTTTCTTGCCCACGATCTCACTCTCTCTCACTCACTCTCACCCACTCTCTCTTGCCCACTCTCTCTCTCTCTCCCACTCTCTCTCTCGCCCACTCTCTCACTCTCTCCCACACTCTCTCTTGCCAACTCTCTCTCGCCCAATCTCTCACTCTTTCCCAATCTCTCTCTCTCTCACTATCTCTCTCTCTCTCTCTCCCCCACTCTCTCTCGCCCACTCTCTCTCTCGCCCACTCTCTCTCTTTCGCCCAGTCTCACTCTCGCCCACACTCTCTCGCACGCATTCTCTCTCTCGCCCACTCTCTCACTCTCGTCCAGTCACAATCTCGCCCACTCTCTCTCACCCACTCTCTCTTTGGCCCAGTCTCAATCTCACGCAGTCTCTGTCTTGCCCACTCTCTGTCTCGCCCACACTCTCTCGCCCACACTCTCTCTCGCTCACTCTTTCTTGCCCACGATCTCACTCTCTCTCACTCACTCTCACCCACTCTCTCTTGCCCACTCTCTCTCTCCCACTGTCTCTCTCGCCCACTCTCTCACTCTCTCCCACACTCTCTCTTGCCAACTCTCTCTCGCCCAATCTCTCACTCTTTCCCAATCTCTCTCTCTCTCACTATCTCTCTCTCTCTCTCTCCCACTCTCTCTCGCCCACTCTCTCTCTCGCCCACTCTCTCTCTTTCGCCCAGTCTCACTCTCGCCCACACTCTCTCGCACGCATTCTCTCTCTCGCCCACTCTCTCACTCTCGTCCAGTCACAATCTCGCCCACTCTCTCTCACCCACTCTCTCTTTGGCCCAGTCTCAATCTCACGCACTCTCTATCTTGCCCACTCTCTATCTCGCCCACACTCCCTCTCGCCCACTCTCTCTCTCGCCTACTGTCTCTGTCGCCCACTCTCTCACTCTCTCCCACTCTCTCTCTCGCTCACTTTCTCACGCTTGCGCAGTCTCACTCTCACCCACTCTCTGTCTCGCCCACACTCTCTCTTGCCCACTCTCTCTCGCCCAATCTCTCTCACGCAATCTTTCGCCCAGTCTCACTTGCCCACACTCTCTCTCAACCACTCCCTCTTGCCCACTCTCTCTCTCTCGCCCCCACTCTCTCACACCCACTCTTTCACTCTCTCACTCTCTCTCTCCCACTCTCTCACTCTCGCCAACTCTCTCTCTTTCACCCCCTCTCACTCTCGCCCACACTCTCTCTCGCCCATTGTCTCTCTTGGCAACTCTCTCTCGCCCACTCTCTCACTCTCTCCCACTCTCTCTCTCGCCCACTCTCTCACTCTCACCCACTCTCTCTCGCCCACTCTCTCTCTCGCCAACACTCTCTCTCGCCCACTCTCTCTCGCCTGCGCTCTCTCTCGCCCACTCTCTCTTGCCCACTCGCTCACTCTCTCCCACTCTCTCTCTCGCCCACTCTCTCACTCTCTCCCACTCTCTCTCTCGCCCACTCTCTTACTCTCGCCCAGTCACTCTCTCTCGCCCACTCATCTCGCTCCCACTCTCTCTCGCCCACTCTCTCTCTCGGCCATTCTCACGCTCTGCGCCCACTCTCTCACTCTCTCCCACTCTCTCTCTCGCCCACTCTCTCTCTCGCCCACTCTCTCTCTCGCCCATTCTCACACACTCGCCCAATCTCTCTCTCGCCCACTCTCTCACTCTCACCCACTCTCTCTCGCCCACTCTCTCACTCGCCAACACTCTCTCTCGCCCACTCTCTCTCTCGCCCACTCTCTCTTGCCCACTCGCTCACTCTCTCCCACTCTCTCTCTCACCCACTCTCTCACTCTCTCCCACTCTCTCTCTCGCTCACTCTCTTACTCTCGCCCAGTCACTCTCTCTCGCCCACTCATCTCGCTCCCACTCTCTCTCGCCCACTCTCTCTCGCCCATTCTCACACTCTCGCCCAATGTCTCTCTCGCCCACTCTCTCACTCTCACCCACTCTCTCTCGCCCACACTCTCTCTCGCCAACACTCTCTCTCGCCCACTCTCTCTCGCTTGCCCTCTCTCTCGTCCACTCTCTCTCGCCCACTCTCTCACTCTTTCCCAATCTCTCTCTCGCCCGCTCTCTCACTCTCTCCCACTCTCTCTCTCGCCCACTCTCACTCTCGCCCAATCTCTCTCTCACCAATTCTCTCTCTCGCCCACTCTCTCACTCTCGCCCAATCTCTCTCTCGCCCATTATGTTCCTCTACCCGCCTCTCACTCTCACCCACACTCTCTCTCTCGCCCACTCACTCTCTCTCTCGCACACTCTCTCTCTCGCCCACTCTCTCTCGCCCACTCTTTCTCTCTCTCGCCCACTCTCTCTCATCCACTCTTTCTCTCTCTCGCCCTCTCTGTCACACCCACTCTTTCATCCTCTCACTCTCTCTCTCTCCAACTCTTTCGCTCGCCCACTCTCTCTCTCGCCCACTCTCTCTCTTTCACCCAGTCTCACTCTCGCCCAAACTCTCTCACTCTCTCCCTCTCTCTCTCTCGCCCACTCCCTCACTCTCGCCCACACACTCTCTCGCCCACACTCACTCTCGCCCACTCTCTCACTCTCTCCCACTCTGTCTCTCGCCCACTCTCTCTCTCGCCCATTCTCACACTCTCGTCCAATCTCTCTCGCTCACTCTCTCACTCTCACCCACTCTCTCTCGCCCACTCTCTCTCTCGCCAACACTCTCTCTCGCCCACTCTCTCTCTCTCCACTCTCTCACTCTCTCCTACTCTCTCTCACCCAGTTTCTCTCGCCCACTCTCTCTCTCACCCAGTCTCTCTCTCACCCACACACTCTCCCGCCCACTCTCACTCTCGCCCACTCTCTCACTCTCTCCGACTCTGTCTCTCGCCCACTCTCTCTCGCCCAGTCTCACTCTCACCCCTCACTCTCGCCCACAGTCTCTCACGCCCACTCTCTCTCGCCCATTCTCTCACTCCAGCCCACTCTCTCTCTCCCACTCTCTCGCTCTCTCCCACTCTCTCTCTCGCCCACTCTCTCACACTCGCCCGGTCTCACTCTCACCCACTCTCTCTCACCCACACTCTCTCGCCCACACTCTCTCGACCACACTCTCTCTCGCCCAATCTCTCTTGCCCACTCTCGCACTCTCTCCCACACTGTCTCTCGCCCACTCTATCTCTCGCCCACTCTTCACCCACTCTCTCACTCTCACCCAGTCACACTCTCGCCCACTCTCTCTCGCCCACACACTCTCTCGCCCACTCTCACTCTTGCCCACTCTCTCACTCTCTCCCACTATCTCGCCCACTCTCTCTGTCGCCCATTCTCACACTCTCGCCTACTCTCTCTCGCCCACTCTCTCACTCTCACCCACTCTCTCTCTCGCGCACTCTCTCTCTCGCCAACACTCTCTCTCGCCCACTTTCTCTCTCGTCCATTCTCTCTCTCTAGCCCACTCTCTCTCTCGCCCACTCTCTCTCTCGCCCACTCTCTCATTCTCGCCCACTCTCTCTCTGGCCAACACTCTCTATCACCCACACTCTCTCGCACACTCTCTCACTCTCTCCTACTCTCTCTCTCGCCCACTCTCGCTCTCTCACCCAGTCTCACTATCACCCCTCACTCTCGCCCACAGTCTCTCTCGCCCACTCTCTCACTCTCACCCACTCTCTCTCTCGCCCACTCTCTCTCTCGCCAACACTCTGTCTCGCCCACTTTCTCTCTCGTCCATTCTCTCTCTCTAGCCCACTCTCTCTCTCGCGCACTATCTCTCTCGCCCACTCTCTCATTCTCGCCCACTCTCTCTCTGGCAAACACTCTCTATCACCCACACTCTCTCACTCTCTCCTACTCTCTCTCTCGCCCACTCTCGCTCTCTCACCCAGTCTCACTATCACCCCTCACTCTCGCCCACAGTCTCTCACGCCCACTCTCTCTCGCCCATTCTCTCACTCTCTCCCACTCTCTCTCTCTAGCCCACTCTCTCTCTCCCTCTCTCTCACTCTCTCCCACTCTCTCTCTCGCCCACTCTCTCACTCTCTCCCACTGTCTCTCTCTCACCCCCTCTCTCTCTCCCTCTCTCTCACTCACTCCCACTCTCTCTCTCGCCCACTCTCTCACTCTCTCCCACTGTCTCTCTCTCACCCCCTCTCTCACTCTCGCCCATTCACACTCTCGCCTGCGCTCTCTCTCGCAAACTCTCTCACTCTCTACCACTCTCTCTCTCGCCCAC
Organism: Chiloscyllium punctatum; assembly: GCF_047496795.1. Classification (NCBI taxonomy): domain Eukaryota; kingdom Metazoa; phylum Chordata; class Chondrichthyes; order Orectolobiformes; family Hemiscylliidae; genus Chiloscyllium; species Chiloscyllium punctatum. Next base: position 405,245 of record NW_027309964.1, read on the forward strand.
TCTCTCTCGCCCACGCTCTCTCTTGCCTGCGCTCTCTCTCGCCCACTCTCTCTTTCTCACTCTCTACCACTCTCTCTCTCTCGCGCCCACTCTCTCTCTCCCCCACTCTCTGTCTCGACCCCTCTCTTACTCTCGCCCAGTCTCACTCTCG